>NW_028278121.1:0-300000 GCF_059751315.1 Micrasema longulum
TCCATGAGGCGGCAGTTCGAGTTCTCCGTGGGATTCCTTTCAGATCATGTTGGACTCGCTGTTCCTATTCTGCGACTGCGCGCGCCTGCCAATCGGAGAGAACTTCTACCCTACCGTGGTAGGAGAATCCGTATACGGCGACTTCCGCGAGGCGCTATATCACCTTCACAAGAACTCATATGCACGCGGCACCCCGAGGAGATTCGCGGCGGGGCCTACTGAAGTATTGCACGCTGCTCGTGAAGGCGTACCGGCCGGCGCGGCCCGACAAGATAAAGTCGCTGGAGCGCTACATGTGCTCGCGATACTTCATTCGACTTCCCGGACATCGGGCAACAGCGGGCCAAGCTAGAGGCCTACCTGTGGAACCACTTCGCGGGCCCAGAGGAGGAGCCGCTGAAGTACCAGTTCCTGACGCTGCTCCACTCGGTGGTTGCGGAGTCCACGGTGTGCCTCATGGGCCACGAGCGGCGCCAGACGCTGGCGCTGATCGACGAGCTGGCGTGCGCCGAGCTGTGCCTCGAGCGGCAGCGCCTGCTGGCGGCGCACCAGCCCGGCTTGCTGTACGCCAACGGGTACTACTACGCGCCCATCCTGCCCGCCTGCTACCCCCGCCGCCCGCCCCCTGCTGCTCGTGCCCGCCGCCCGCGTGCGCGTGGATGGCGTGCTCCACGTGAGAACGGAGACCGCGCCGCCACCCGCGCTTCCGCGAGTGTCCGACGGCCGACTCTCTAAATTGCTGAACTTTGGTGGAAAAACAGAAAACTATAAAAAAAATATTAAAAAATCTACTTACGAAAAATTATTACCAAAAAAAGATCTACGCAAATATTACGTATTATTTAGTTAGCAACTAAAGTTTATAATGTAGATATGTATTACTTATGTTCTTCCGGTAAATTAGGTTTACCTTTTGTGTGTTTATTCGTATCGATAGTGAAGTCCGGTGTTCGGTGTCCGGTGTCCGGTGTCCGAAGGCTGTCACTGTGCCATACTGTCCGACCACCGTCCCGCAGTCAGACTGCCCGGGACACATTATGCATTCCGCTAGAGCCCACTCCGACCTCCGGAGGAACCAGACTTTACCTTATTGTCCTCTTCGCCCCGGACTATTGACGCGTTGATCGAGAGTACCTTTGCGGACAGATTACGTCACCCAATCGTCAATCTAATCGATAATGCGTGGGTGGATATTATTCGAGCGGCGACTGATTGTTGAAAATAACAATATATTCGTAGATTTTAATAGAAAACAAAAGTATGTTTCGATGTGATTTAATTTTTAATGAAAAGTTTTATTCATTGTAAATGTCAATAATAATATATTTGTATCGTCAATCAGAGTGTGTGTTATAATAATTATAAAATTATCGCTTGAAATTGAGGCCTAAAAGAAACTCATCAGTTATATTATTTTTATACTCTCGAATCGCTTTAGTGGTTGAGAAATATTCATTTTTCTGTTTTGTTCCGAAATCGCGGAAAACCTAGTCAGTCTGGTAGGTACCCAACTACACGCAATGGGACATTTCCGGTGACGTCAACTAACGTTTGTATTGTTGGATCGCAATTCCAACCCTCGCCCGATCTTAAACCGACGTAATTGCTTAGGTAATTTTTGTAGTCGTGTCTCGAGTATTGATATATTAAGATATATAATATTTTCTCGAGTCTCCAAGCCTACTTATCACCCGCCCGGGGTGCGCCGCCACAGCGCGCCGCCACCGCTGAAGCCCGGAAATATAACCATCCTTGCGCGGTTTCGAGCCTAATTTTTGAAATCCATATTTTCCACGGATAAACTCGCGTTCCTTTTTGAAATCATCGAAAAATATTAACTCGGTACCTAACTTTCCTTCGGAGAATATTAAATTATAAGTTGTGAAGGATTTTCTTCGCATTTATTCGGCCGAGGTGAGAGCCGCGGCCTGGGCCCGTTGGCGATCTGTCCGAAATGTGATTTTATTGTGAATAGGTTAAGAAAATCAAGTTATTATTATCGCTGTCGTCTCGTGCGCCCCTTCCGGGGACCCGTAGGCGGTACCCAGCGTCCGGCACTCGGTACCTTCGAGGGGGCGCGGAGGAGGAAAAGCGCCCGACTCCGGCCCTTTGGCCGCGGGTCGTCTGAAGTTTGCTCATTTCTTAGAATGATTTTATTGTTATGATCTCTGTAATTCGGTAAGCTCACTCTTTTCATAGTCAAGGTAGTAAAATATACCTCTCAATTAAAAGACTCTATCGCGCGAATACAACCATGGACTGAATTTGTAAGATTCGCTACCGCGCTGGTTGTCAGTGCCTAGTGTACCCTACAAATCCTATCCCGATCAGACGAGAGCTGACTCCGGACTGCGAGGGTGAAGTAGTCAGATGTCGCAGTCCGGAGTCACTCGGCCCCGAGTTACCGGAGCGCTGCTTCCTCGCTTCAACTATCTATTGAGACGTATATTTTTAAATAATTATTATATCAACTATATTTATTATCGAATCTGCCAATTTTGTTTAATATATAAATGTTTTAATTTTAATATGTTTTGTCCTTGCAAAATCATTTTGATTTGTCTTATCACGGACCATATTATGCTCCGCAACAAAATGTTCCCTTCTGAAATGATTTTTGTTTTCATGTTTATTTATTTCAAGAACGTTCTGAGTGTTGACGCAAGCCGATGTCGCGTGTCGCGTGCCGCATGTCGCATCGGACCGCGTGTGCTCGGTGTGGTTAGCCCCTGAATACCCTCAGTTGGAGATTGCGATAGTAAGGATGTCTAGTTAGGACTTGCCCTAGATAATATTGTACCTATAATAATCATCTCACAACTCCAACTTGTTAGAGTGCTACAACAAGACAACTGTATCTAATATTTAAGTTTCATTGTAAACTTGCCCGTTCTGATAAGATCGCTATAAGGAGAAGAATGTAAGATATAAAACAATTAAAAAAGATAAACAAAAAAAGTGATAATAAAATATTTAAAAAATCGTGATTAAAATATTTTCTTTGTTTCATTTCATAAATCCCGCCTATCCAAAAAACGAAAAAATTATTTCCATTGTAAAAAAATGATAAAAATATTCATTTTCAATCTGAAGAGAACATTGATTTTGGCCCGAGTGTTAAAAAAACATATACCCAGAACACAACACAACCACAGAACTACTAATTAGTTCTCCAAACAAACATATATTTTTTTATTTTTTTATTTATTTATTTATAATTTAAGTACAAACAAAGTAAGTAATAGCTTAAAAGATAAACAACGCTTTTTTGTATACATGTAGAAAAATAAAAAGCACACTGCTATGCAAAATAAAAAGGGAAACTTTAAATAGTAAAAAAGAAAAAAAAATGGATATAAGAAAAGTAATTGAATTAAAAGGCAAATTGTAAATAACTTGTAAAGAATTTAAATAAAAAAATACCTACATTTACATATACTTATACATATAAAAAAAATGGTACTAACAAATTGTTGTTAAAAAAAAAGTAATAAAAATTAGTTTACAGTAAGTATACATAAGAGAATAACATATCTGGTACACAAAAATATTTGATAAATTAATTTCAGAAAAAGATAATAATAAACACATCAAAAACAGAGAAAAAATTGTATAAAAAAGAAAGTTTTATTACGACTATATATATATATTTCACTGTGCCTGATAATTCTCTTTGTCTTTACTTTGTAGACGTAGATGAGGGGTGGTTTTAGAGCGACAGTGAAAGGGGCATTAAAAGTTGTAAATGTAAATATTTGTTCGCACTTTTCCTTACTGAATTTGGTTAGTAACGGATGAAATATAATCAATTCGTGATGAAAAAAAAAAATTGCTCGCCTGTATGAGTGAATCCGAAGAAACATATTTAGTCTTTAAAACGGATTCGGGTATGTGGTGGATGCTTTCAATGTGCCTGATAATGATTTTGTTAAATAAATCATGTTTTATTTTGAGTGATTTAGATACACTCGCAATCGAGTGATGGGATTTCCACAATTGATTTAAAAATATTAAAAAATGGAAAAAAGCTTTCTTTTAATTCATCAAAATATATCAATTTTGGTGGACATTTTAAACGAGTTGCAAATAACTCACTGTTAGAAAATGAAAATCAAGTTCGAATAGACTGGGGTTCGAACTTCAGACTTCTGATCCGTGAGTCCGCAACACTACCCAGGGGACCACAACCGGGAAATATATAGGAGAGGTAAGATAATCTATGTTATGAAAAATTTCAACCCCGATTTTTAAACCAGAATTTTTATTTTAAACATTCCAGTGTTCTAAATATTTGAAATTGTACCAAAGAAAATAAGGAAGCCAAAATAGATGTCTGTACTAGGGTCCTCTAAGGAGGATAAACCACAGGAGTCACATTGAACAAAATGTTCAGGAAACAAGATTTTGTGATTGTGCGATTTCCAAAACATCGTAATTTTTTAACGAAATGAGATAATTTTAATGTATAAAAAACTTTCGATATAAAAAACGATTATTTAAAATATAATGGTACATGTTAAAATGGCATATATCTGGCTACCGATGTCTTTTGCATTAACAAAAAGTGGATTTCAGAATTTCATCGCAACTTAAAAAGTTATTTTTATCACGAAAGTGGACTTTTTTTCACGTATAAAGTATCTAATTGCGAAAATTTCTGCATTTTTATCTTCAAAACGGCATAAAATGGACTCTCGTGATTTTTCTTTTAAAGTTCAGGTCATATAATTAAGAATAGTCCAGAAGGAGCGTAGAATCATATTTGAATACATCGGACTGTGTCCAATAATTTTCCCACTATGCCCTACTTCACCGCGCGCATTCGTGAGGTCGTAGCGTAATGTTGCTTGATGGGAAAAAATCATAACACAAATGCAAGGTAAAAAAAAAGCAATTTGTTAATTTCTCTAAAATTTTATTGTGCACGCGGAAATATCAATTGACACAACACAACTTGAGTAGATAAGTAAAGGGTCATTTAATAAGAGAAATTGAAATAATGAACTTTAAACTTAAAATTAAAACAAATTTTATTTTACATTAAACGGATATTTTTATATCATGTCAAATAATATTTGATGTTTTGAAGAATTGTTTAATCCGAGATCCAATTTTCATTAATTCTCTCATTAGATGAGCAAAGTAGGGTAAACAAATTTACTACCCTTCAAAACTAATGAAATTTCCATTTTGTTTCTTCGACAATCTGACAGATGGAAAAATAATTCAATTTTTAAGTAATACATTTGTCATATACACATTCATTTGCTAATAATACATGAAATGTGATTGCTTCTTGTTTCTTTGAGATCCTAGCAGTATTTCTACACTTTAAAAGGACACAACACGGCAAAATGGAATTCAAATCACTGTTGTCGCGTACTGAGCGACGTCTATAAAGAAACTAATGGGTCAAAACGTAAACTTACTCTTTTTTATTTTGAGCATTTGTTTGTTCGTTTGCATTTGAGTTGAGTCTCCTTCTGTTGATGTGCGTATGCGGTTTCCGGACTATTTTTAATTCTATGGTTCAGGTATTAATTTATTAAATTGAAGAATTTTTTTTTTCACATTAATGCAGCGAATAAAGTACAATGTCGTGAGGAAGTTCAGTGGTTTTTTGATTGTTAATAGAATATCAAACTAAGACATAAATGGTATTTTTATGCATGGTATTATCATCGCTACGATTTTTTGATATTTTTTCATTGTTCCGCACATGACGTCACTAGTTTTCTTCGGTGAGTTGTAATAAAAAAAAAAAGGCTTATTTGTATAGCGCCACTTTTGTAAAAATCACCTCAAGGGCGCTTTACAATTATATACGTAAACTTACATTCTAACTAAGCTAAAGTTACATACTATATTTTCTGATTTAAAAATTGAGGGTATGATAATCAAAATTAGTGAAATTTCAGTTGAGATCTGAACTGACGATTCGCTGATGATTCGCAAGTGTGAAGGCAATTGGAAAGAGCTCTAAACTATAAAAATCCCAACACGTCTTGTAGCTTCAGAGCGCATAGGTGGTTGGGATTCAGTTCACCGTTTCCAATTCAATAAAATTTTAGTAACATACATAAACTAGATTGCGACATTTCTTGCAGCTACAGAGCGCATGCATGGACGGTTAAAAATCTAGCTCCCATTTACATTTTACGAATAAAGTGACTGGTTTCTTTTTAACAGAATTACAGAAAAAAATGAGGTAATGACATATCCTGCCGCTATAGAGCGCATGGACAGTTAGAAATTTGGACTCTATTTTTTCTCAGTTGACGTTTATGTTAGAGGAATGCTAGTGAGGAGGTTATGTAATTTAGTTGGTTCATTGACATAATCTGAAATCTTATATTACCAAACGTCTTGCAGCTACAAATTGCACTCATAGATGAGATTCTAGCGGCTAAAATTGATTTTTAAAATTTACCAAAAAATTACTAATTAAATACGTCGAGCAAAGTAATAATTTTGGCAATTGTAAATATACATCATCACAAAAAGTAAACATAAGGTACTTAACAAAATGGGCATTCCTTAAGGTAATTTATGGTTAGAAAGATAACAAAAGCGGTGATCAATAAGAGTGTCTGTTGTACACTTCAAGTAAGTCCGGTATTCTCTGCTTATTAACCAACATCTGGCTAACAGCTTAAACTGTGCTTCGATAAATTTCCTCCAGCGATTATAAAGATATACTACCGACCCTCCCCCCCCCCCCTTTAAGTTTTGCTTTGGTACATCGATATGAAACAAGGGGAAGCGCACGTTACGGTACACAATATCTAGGCTTTAAAATGACACAGCTTCAGTATGACGTCATAGTTGAAGATAAAAGTCTCCTGACCGACTAAAAAGGTACACTACCGATACCCTCACCATCAAGTTTTGATGTTAGTACATCGGTTTATACTGACGGGTCTAGAATCCCTCAATACGTTTATCTACGCATTAAAAGTGTCAAAAATTTTGTTCCACCAAATAATTTTTCCTTTAATTATGATTTATTAACATTTTTAATCGTTTTGAGGTTGACACTTTTTTTCTTAAAAGCCTATGAGAGAGAAATAAATTAATTTTGAAGTCAAATTAAATTCCGACATAACTGTCACTTTAATGAAACGAACGCCTAGGTGTGAAAATAATGTCGCTAGATTCTGTCCAATTATCAGATAAGGGTATCTAGGCGTTAGAAAGTTACCACTCTAAAAAAATAATTTAGTTATATTTTTTCCATCTGTTTTACTATTTTTCCGAGTGTATGTATCGAGACGTTAAAAGAGCCGGCTTTGTAATCGATCAGTAGATGTATACAGACGATTGTTAAGCGTACCATTTCAAAAACTCATACAAAATTCATGCTCGCTTGAGCATTTTTTGCTTGAATTGGGTTTTATTGGAGTCATTAAATCATTAATTATATCTTCGCAATCCAATTTCCTTACACAATCCGCTTCTATGTTGAGTTTATCTTTATGATCTAGCTTTAGCTAGATCATTTAACCTTTGCTCTCACGAGAACAATGATGTTGTGCGTAAATAGTTTTAACTAATTTTAAAATATTTTATCTGTCTATTTATTATAGGAGCAAAAACTCATTAACATTTGGTTGTATACCCACAAACAGGCCATGCCTTTGAGAAATTTTTTTGTTTACTATTTTTACTATTAATATGTATTTCATTGCCATATAATTATCCTTTATTTTTTGAATACTCTGTTTTACCTCTTATGTATATCGTAAAAAAAACAAAAAAAAATAAATAAAAAAATCAAAAAACTCGTCGCAAAGAAGAAAATGGTCTTTCTCCAAAACAGTTCCTGGCAGAAGTACACACACACATTCGGTGAGCAATATCCACGTTTGGATAAATAGTTTGAAAACCTTCAGCTAGCAGCCATTCCAAAAAACTGACAGTTCTCTGTCTATCCTCATTTTTTAAACTGCAGTAAGCACGAAAATGGAGACATTTTCTGGAAAATTGTCTTCTATGTCATTATAATAAATCATTGGTAATGTTTTGGCTATTTCTTCAACTTCTGACGTGACGTCGACTGACGTCTGACGTGACGTCGACTGACGTCTGACGTGACGTGACGTGACGTGGCGTCGACTTCTGACGTTCTTTTAGTAATAAAATAAAATTTATCATAAAGTTCTTTCTAAGCGTCCCGTCATTTTTAGAGTTTTTCCGTCAATTTTCACCAAAAGAACGTGATTTTGAGGTTTTCCCTACCATCCTTTTGCTGTATCTATTCACTTGTATTACGCACGACTGTATTTTATGTATTTTTTTACCACGTTTGGCTGCCCTAGGCCTGGGCCTACTAGGTTTAAGGGCAAATCCGCCATTGTGTGTAAGTATATCATCTCTTTTGCCTATGGTACGCATGTTGCTTACCGTTAAAAGCTGAAGCACAATGCACATGCCATTGTGTCTGCTGTACTAATTAGTGGGTTGGTTTCCTGAAAATCGGAAATCTATCACAACACTCAATCATCATTTGATTTAGAAGAACTCATGAGGTCATTTGAAGTAGTTTATTTTTATTTAAATATTTTTTATAAATTTTTTCACACCTTTTAGAGAAACTTTGCCGTACGATTGAATGCTTTAACTTTTACCGCAAGTATCCAATTTCCCATGGCATTGAACTTCCAATACAGGAATTAAATCAAATATAAAAAATATATTATGTGTTGACTAACAACTCTTTTATCTGTTGACTTTTGTGAAGTAAAAGAGCTGAGAGCTTCATCGCGTGGGTGAGATTCATCCAAACATAGGCAGAATGGTGAAAGTTACGCAGTGTGAAGTAGCCACTAAAACAAGTAAATGTCGAGACTTTGATATTCCCTTCTCAAGTGTTTTCCCTTTTTGTTGCAACAAATTTAGATCCAAATAACTCCCTAGAGAGGAATTTCAGCCTGTCTACAAACGTTTGGGCATACTAAATAAAAAAAGCATAAAAAACAGTGCGTTTTTATGAATCATATAAAAATATGGCGATATTTGAGAAAATACACACTTGTTACTGTTGGTATCGAACAATAAAGTATTTTTTATTTTTATTTAGAAAAAACAACAAAATGCATCCAGTTAAAGTTTTTTACAAATATAATGAGAGATCATGTATAATTTGTAATACATCGGCCTCGTAGTGTAATGGTCAGAACGTTTGCCTACCATGCAAGAGATCTCGGGTTTGATTCCCGACATAATTGATTTATTTAGAAGGGTGTTTTCACACCAGAATATTTCACAGTCCATGGACTGGTACCTGAAGCGTAAAACTGATCCTCTTACTTTCGTGTAATAAAAAATATTATAATTTGATAAGATTGGTTTACTTATGCAATGCCCTATGCACCATAAGGCTACAGGAAACATTACAAGCGCGTAATATATGGTATTTCGATTTGTAGCCTTCTTTGCATTCCCTTCTCATATTTTTTAAATATAGGTATATGGTGATTTACTATACAGAAATGGTTGACTGTACAGAGCTGCTTGCTTTAATAACAATACATGTGCCAGCCAGGAATTGTAGACGGTACCACCAGTTTCATGTACCAATAAGTAAAACATCATATGTCAAAAATTCTTTTTTTCGTAGGACTTTTTCAATGTAAAATACAAAATTTAAAAATATAGATTACACAAACATCACTCTGTCAGATTTAAAATTTACACCAAAAATGTAATATGTAACTTAGTAGACATTATAATAATAAATATGTACATCTCCCCTCCCCCCCTTATCGTCTCTTCAAGCATTCTTGTCCTTATCCCGCCCAATTTACAGTAACTTAATGTTCTTAAAATAAATATTTAAAAAATCTTTGATTTTTGAGTACATGAAAATACCATTTTTACATGTATAAATTGTATGTATTTATTTGATATGTAATATATTTTCTTTACTAACTTTGTATACTTTGTAGAAATCTGTTATTAGTTCTGAGTTTATACACTATATATGTTTGTTTGCTAAAAATATGTATGTAGAACTGTTGATTTCCCAAATAAAATAAAATAAAATATATATGATTGCAATATTTATTTAAAAAACATGCGTTTTGTAAAGGAATAACGTGACATTTATTATACGTCAATGGTATCAAAGTATTTGTTTTTTGACGACCACTCATACGTACTAGGCTTAGTCAACCATTAATCTGATTTAAAAATAACCTTACTTTATAATATCGATTTGTATTTGTGGTTTACTTAACAAATCGATTTATTAGTGTACAAACTACATACTTACAAATATTATTATGAAGCCTTAGTTATTACTGTTTCTTTATTTATTTCATTTGGGAGTTCAACAAAGATATATAAAATACATCAAATTTATAAATAGGCACTGATACCGTTCTTCATTATATATATTCTCAATTATAAAAATACCATGTTTCATACATTAAATATGATAAGTTTGTAGTTTAATAAAATACATTTTAATAAAGAAGACAGTTAGAAGTAATAAAAATAAATACTATTTATTCACAAATACGGTATTAAATATTTTAAACGAGTCGTGAAAAGATAAAAATGTTTTTTTTTTTAATTGACATTTATTTGCTTTTTGTGTATTTTGATATTTTTTTTCATTATGTTTTGTTCATTATGTATTTTTTAAAAAAAATGAATTTTTGTATTATTTAATTTAGCACTCAATCTTATTCGGCATATTATTTATTACTCCTATTTCTTACTACAGTGTATAGAGAGTTTATAGAAACCATATATCAATTATTAGTTCAATTATGTTTTTATATATTTATTGTTTTTCTATTGATTTCAATGATACTATCACTTTGTTTTTTTTCATTACTACTATATTTTACTATTAGACTTTTATTTTGTTGGTTTCAATTATACTGTTTTTTTGGTATATTTGATTATGTATGAATATAAATTTGTATAATTTATAATTTATGTCTGATTATCTTTTTTAAATTTTATTCTTTGGAATTTCGTTATTTATTACTTATACCTTTTATTCTGGATTTTTATTATATTGCAGTGATGCAAACATGTAAATGTCAGTATATTTGAATCTTATCAATTTCACTATGTATATTTTATTGTTATTTATTATGGCTTGACACGGGTATAGCCTAAAAAGTCTTAATAAGTTCACTTATATTTAAATAAATGTGTAATTTTGAATGAATAAATAAATAAATACACAGCAACAATTTGTTTTTAATTATAAATTTTCTCTATCATGATAAATGTAAACATGTACTTTTTTCCTCTAAGATAGAACTAAATTGTTATTCAACTCAATTTATTTATTCAAAAAAATAACACGTACATTACAAAGTTAAAGTCAAGACGTACATACGTACATATGTATAATATTATAAAATGAAAAAATACATAAAAGATACTTTTGCCAAAGTAGTAGGAGCATCTTGTTCCGTAAAAGTCCTTCAGATACATGGATTAGATACATACAGAGCGATGTTGTTCAGCATAGCTGTAACTCTTCCAACAGGCATGACTTTCGACAGGTTGGTCCTGTAAACTGGAATATAAACATTCTTAACATTCTTACTTAACATTCTTGAAAGAGGGTTGAAATATGCGATATTGTTTGTAAAAGTTGGAAGATAAAAGGTATTAGGCGATCTCAGACGTCGACTGAGAACACCCGATTTATTAAAACACAAAACACTCAATCCGCATTATAAAAAATTATATTATTATGTAAGTACATCATACCCTCTGTCTTCTGGTTGACAACTTTTAACTTATTACTGTTAAGACATCAGAATAATACCGCGCTACCGCTTATAGAGCCACCCATATGCACGCTAATTGATCAAGGATTAACAATAACGAAGTTAGTTGCAGCTTGCAGCAAATTAAAAGGCCGTAGGTACTTGGTTCGAGAATTGCCAAACGGATATTAATTTAAATAAAATAAATCAAACAACTTTGTTTTTAAACACTAATTGTTATTTTTCACCGACCGGTTTCAAAGCAAACAAGCTTCTTTGTCAAGGTTGACGTAACTAATGAATTGGTTCCTTTTTATTTTATTTCTATCATGTTCACTAAATACTACACGTGGACCCAATAGATCAAGTGTTTTTTTCTTACACGGGTGGTAATTTGATATCCTTATTTTCGAAGTAAGCCAGGAGAGGACTAAAAGAAATATTGTTGAAAAGGAATACCTGAAAAATTATGAGCTGTGTCGAGGAATGGAAAGTGTTCTTCCTGAGATGAGCCAAGCAAAATACCATGATCAGAAAGATAAAAGAAAATCTCAGCAAGATATTTTGGAACGCAAGGATTGTGAAGAAACTTATAAAAAAGTTAGAGAGATTGAAGGTTTATGCGATGATAAAAATAAAACCACCTGAATTCGGAGCAATAGAGTGACACATGATCATACTCTTTGAGATTTAAAATATAGCGGATATATTGATTCTGCAAACGTTCCAGACGATCTATGAATCATGTATTTATTATTAAAGCGTCATTCTAATTTATATTTATGTAATTATTATGTTATTTTTATAATTAGGGAATTTCGACGTTATTTATGAGTAAAGCCAAGCACAGCGACAAAAGCGCCCATTACACGTCTGTTGTTAAACTAAAAATTTAAAACCCTTTTGTTTTATCCAATAGAGCGAAATTACATATCTATTAGTGGGCATCGAGTTATAATGCTGAGATTCCAACAAGTTACATTATGTTGTTTTTATTAAATAGTAATTGATCTTTTTCAGAAAAAAATTCTTTAGTAATGAATAAGCGTAGGTATTCATGTAGAAAAAGTTTGGCATATTTGCGTTACCGCATTCCAATTTGTCGCGTGCGATTTTCCGCACGTTTATTTTAGATTGCGCACTTCCGATAAAATACAACCATAACTGAAAAAAGAAAGATTTTCAATTAAACATGCAGAACAAATTATAAAAAAACTTTCATATGCTAAAAAGTATGCATAATTTTAGTATTACGATTTACCAGTTAATGATTTTGTGACTCAGTTACATCGACATTTTATTTTAACGCGTCCACTCTCACACAGTGTCATATTTTAACTATTTTCTTTATGAAAGCTCTGAACTGTTGTCACTTATTAATTTTAAGGTATCAATGAGAGTGATTAGGCATGTTTGACCGTAAAATCGCAAAAAAAATAGGAAGATATAGTAGAAACTCAATACTGAATCGGCAACATGCGCCAGCCATAACCACTCCGCTTTAGGTGACTTATTTCAAATTAAATTTCAATTATATAAACAATTGCTAATAAAAATTGTCATTTTTCAACTTTGGCGAATAATCTTTTGGAAGTAAATCTAAGTTAATAAGTACATTCGTACAACTTATCATTTATTGTATTGTATACTGTATGAGAAATTAAAAAAAAACCAACGACAGTAATCCTATCGAAAACACAGCCATTGTGATAAAAAAAATATTTAAAAAATATATTTTCAAATAAACCAAAATTACAGAATTGGTACAGAAAAACATTTTTTTTTAATGGTTTGTGTTGTTATGAATACGCCGTTTACCAAAAAACAAGTCATAATTAAAACAAAACGATTTTTTTAATATTCCAAAATTGCGTATTTTTGTATTTTTTCGAAACTTTAAATCTTTTTAAAAGAAACTTTAAATTTCAAAAATCAGTTATAAAATAGTTCAGTGAAATGAATATATTAATTTCTCAATAAATATAAATTTACGTAAAATCATGTATTTAAAGCGTAACATATTTGATTTTTTTATTTGAAATTTATTAAGTACACTGCCACAAACTTATTTTACTTTGATAAACTCTTACATGTTAGAAAAATTTCTTGCCTCAAAATCATGTGCGTAGTGCGAGAAAAACAAAAAAATTTTACGTGATGCGAGGTTTTGCGAAAAAAATACGATAATAGATTGAATTAAACATTAGTTGCTGTTAGTAGTATTAAACAAAATGTTTAAAAATACGGTTTTTCAAGTTTTCGAGAAAAACTCTTAGAAGTTAAAAAACAAAAAAATATGGTCCGTGAAATGACCAAAGTTGTACATTTGCAGCTACCTTTTTTCAAAATAAAATATGAGAAAAAAAATAAAAAAATAAATAAAAAATATTTTTTTTTTCTGAACAAAAATAAACCCTTTAAGCTAAAAATACAACTTTAACCCTATCGCGACAATGAGCGAATGAATGCAACTAAGTAACAATAAATAAATACATGTACTTTGGGGTGCAATCATAAGTAAACCCAAGAATAAGTCTATCCAATCGAGCACGCATTTGTCAAGATGATTATTCTGAAATACTGCGAGTATGATGTCACCGTTCAAAAATTCCAAAGTGAATTTATAACCTCTAGCTTCTATAAAGCGAAACAGTGTGCTGCGCAGCGCGGTGGTGTGCCGGGAGAGGTGGATGACAAAAATCCATTACAAAAAGAGGTAATGTAGTAGTTCACACATTCACCTACCACGCTTAAAATCTCCGGTTTGATTCCTGGTGAGGTAAAAATAAAATATTTCTTCAAAACGTGGTTTTTAGATGCAATATTTTACTGTCCCTGGACTGGCAACTGACGCATAAAACTGATCAAAAATTGATCATAAACAGTTGTAATTGGAGAACCAGTGCCCTATGCACCATTTGGTAAGGATAGGAAAATGATAATGATCAAGACTTTTATTTTCAAAATTATTTATTATTTTGTGGTAGTGTGTTTTATTATTTTTATTCCACGTGAAAGACACTAAGATAAAAAAAAACGCTTTTTAAATTGGATTGATTAAAAAGTTTCATTTTAATTCATAAAATTTTTTTTCAAGGCAGAACAAATATCATGAATTATATTTATACACTTTTGTTGTTTGTCATTATTATTAGCCAGTGAAAATATATTTGTCTTTCCAACGTTTTCTGTCAAAATATAATTTGTCTTAAATACCCAGCGGTCACAGTCACTATTGTTTGGATCATTTCATTATTGTCGACCAAAACACTTGAACTAATAGACGCAGACGTCAGAAATGTAATTATGTATTATTCGTCTGCTAACAAACTGAATGAGGAAAAAATATTTCTTAACATTGATACTGAAATAATTATGTTAACACAAATAAAATAATAGTGAAATAATGACATTTTTTTATAATTAATAAAACATATTATACCTAAACAAGATATAATACTCCCAGGGCCTCAAATATGAACGCTATCTTCATCTGAACATATCGAGATGGTATATTTAATTTCTGTACTATTTATATCTATCTTGGTATGTTCTACTTACTTGTCATCTCGACATCATATGATCGAATAGAATTAATGAATGACCCCAAAAATTTAGTCCGCGTTTCTTACTTCATTAACTTTCAAAATAGTTTTCGTTTATATTTTAAATAGGCTTCTGTGATTAAAAAATGCTCGCTTTAACATAATTTTTCAAAAGACTTTTGACAATTACCAAGACGGTTTGTATAACGATCGTCTGTATTTATCTACTGAGCGAATACAAGTCCAACTCAGAAAGATAATAAAACAGATGGAAAAATATAATAACTAAATATTTTTTTTGCACCGGCAACATTTTACGGCTAGATGCCCTTGTATGTTAAAAGGGCAGCATCTAGCCAGTCTAGCCACTTCATCTCGCCGTTAGTTTTCAAAACTGACAGTTATGTTGATATTTAATTCGAATTCAAAATTTATTTATTTCTCTCTCATATTTTAAATAGGCTTTTAAAAAAAAAGTGCTCGGAGGAACAAAATTTTTGTTTCTCAATTTTTTCATAAAAAATAATGTATGGTGGAAAATACTATCCGATCATTATTTTGACCTGGACATAAATCACTGTAACCACTCAAATGCGTTGATATCTAGGATAAACGCTAGTCGGCGTTTGAAGTCCGCCATTTTGAACTGGTCTAGTATAGTTTCGTGTGATATAAATCCGTTAAACGTCATTGAAGAGGATTTGTGACGTAAGCGTCAAAATTTACGTCTGATCTTCATGGGAGTCATTTCATAAGATGCAACTGAAAATTTCGAGTATAATGGTATATATAACTCAATGTCACCCAAAGTGGCGCATCAGTCACTTAGCCTTTTTATCGTAGACATGGAAGTCTGGGCGTTTACTGGGCTTATGATCTATAATTGGCTGGTTCATTTGGCCATTTTACACACTGTATAACATTTATCTCTCGTATTATAAAAGACAATTGACAAAAAAACACAATGAAAGTTGCGGCTAAAATTGCATTGATATATTCTTGTATTAAACTTTACTATTAAAAGTACTCTTTGTTTCAAAGTAAAATAAAATACCAAAAGTATATAAAATAAATAACACAATATTAGAAAACGTTAGTAAATTAAGAATTGAAAAAAATCTTTGGATGAATTAATATAAAACTTTTTTAATTACTCGTTGGGTCTATTTTTATTCAAAATGTAATTATTACAAAATTGTTTATTCTTTTTTTCAATGTTAGCATTTTATAAAGTAGGTATTTATTATTTATGCATCATTCCTCTCTTACGTGATATAATACCACTTGAAATAAAAACAGCTGCTAGTGATCTAAAATCAAGATATACAGTATTATGACACTAGGAAAATGGCTAATTCCACAAAAACTGATAACATTATTGACATTTCTCTTTTTTAAATTACTTAATTTACATAACTTTATCATTTTTGACATTCCTGAGGTATTTTATTCACAAAATTTCCTGAATAGTGAAGGCTAACATAACATATTTTTAACACGTATCTTAAACGAAAGTATTTAAAATATTAATGAAATCGGTTGAAAGAACAAGACCAAAATAATAAAATAAAGATAAAACAAAAAATTGGATTTTTCATTTTAATTTCCATTTGAATTGTCAAAAACATAATATATAGAATATTGACACGTTGAGGGACTGTATTACAATGGAAAGTTAAGAGAGATATCTCTAATTATTCATAAAGTAAAATTAAATTTTCCGTATAAAATTTTATTTATATACATGTTGAATTGTTTCAAAATTTTAATAATTAGTACCTGTTTCAATAATAATTCGGTATGAGTTTATATTAGGACATTCATAAATTATGTTTGTACTATTTTAAGACTAAATACAAAATATCAAAAAATGTAGGTTTCCGACAATTATATTTCAGTTTTTTATACAAATATACAACAATTTAAGTTTACTTTCCATGTTGTAATCAGGGCCCAAGTAACAGCTAAAATTATTTTTTTGCCTTTTCTGTCAAAATTGCATACATATGAAAATTAAACTCGAATAAAAATAAAAATAACGTATACAATTAACAATTTTTTTAATATTAAAGAAAATTTTCTAAGAAATTTAAATTATCTTAAAGAGTATTGCAACACACAAACACAAAGATAAGAGATATGTAAAAATAGCTAATATAGTTTATCAGATTTGCTTATTATTTTGTTTTATGAACAATACTACGTCATAACAAGACAAACACCGGCATTCGTGATAATTTGCAGTAAATGAAAGCTATTTTTATAAGCGAACCGAATAATGAAATGCTTCTTACATTTTTACAGGCGATCTTCGTACCAGATTATTAATAAATTGTTCATTAGATAGTAGGCATTATCTTAACAGATTAGGAATTAAAAACTATTTCATCTTTTAATAAAATTTTGCTTTGTGATGTACAAGCATATTTTTTTAGCTATTATATAAAAAAAAAAACAATATAAGCTAGTCTTAATACATTCATAGGTACCTTATTTGTCATCAATGCCCTTATTACAATGGGATGTTAACGGAGTTGTCTTAAATTATCTATAAAGTAAATAAAAAAAGTTTTTTCTAACATGACAAAGAAATGCGAACTTTTGGATAGAAAAATGATTTTTACTATATTGACAACTCTGTGAACTTTCCATTCAATGAGGAAGTTAAGTGTTTTTTAGAAAATATGTTTTTTAAATTGACTACTAAACGAAGACAAGAAATTAAAACAATTTGAATATGTAATATATATATTTATATATTGTATCATCAGCGTCATGATTTTTTAAAGTTTTGTATTTTTGAATTAACTTCGCATGTGACATTACAATCATCCCCTTCTTCTCGGTGACTTCTGTTGATTGGTCAGTTGACTTACTGTAAACTAAAAATCTATCACAACTCTCTTATCATTGGTTGATTCGGAAAAAAAACTAGTGACGTCGTTCAAAGTAGTTTGATTTTATTAAAAACATTTTTTTTTTCAAAAATGAAAAAAAAATCGCTTTACAATTTGATGCTCTAATTTTCATTGCGTGCAAGAATACATGTTTTGTATCCAATTTCTCATAGGGCTGAATCTTTTGGAGCCTGTATTCCGATGCAAAATAAACAGAGTTATCTTCTTAATATTTAAAGCATTAATTTTGTGGTCAAACATTTTACTAAATGTTATTAAATATTTATAACAGGGAAATGTAATTGAGTATTTGCATATAATTATAAATGAAGATGTCCTGACAAAGAAACGGGTATGTATTGAAACCGGTAGACATAAAAAAATCGGTGAGTGGTTATATATAAATATTTTATAACATTTAGTAGAGTTATCTTCCATTGTCTATTAAGTAAAGTATGAAAAATTGAACTCTTATTTTTATTCAGATAACCGTGGAAAATATTTTAAATTAAAGAAATATCCTTATTTGCGTAGAGAAATAAAAGATAAATCAGTCAGGTTTCTTGACGTATCTCTTATTGAAGACAACACAGATTTTTTTTGTATGAAAACCTTCTGCAGGTATTTTATTTTATTTTTATTTTATTTTTATTTTATTTTTATTTTATTTTTATTTTATTTTTATTTTATTTTTATTTTATTTTTATTTTTATTTTATTTTTATTTTATTTTTATTTTATTTTATTTTATTAGGGAAATCAACAGTTCTACAAACATATTTTTAGTAAACAAACAGATATAGTGTATAAACTCAGAACTAATAACAGATTTCCACATAGTATACAAAGTTAGTAAAGAAAATATATATTACATATCAAATAAATACATACAATTTATACATATAAAAATGTTATTTGCATGTACTCAACAATCAAAGATTTTTTAAATATTAATTTTAAGATCATTAAGTTACTGTAAATTGGGCGGGATAAGGACAAAAATGCTTGAATAGAGGATAAGGAGGGGGGGGGGGAGATGTACATATTTATTATTATAATGTCTACTAAGTTACATAATACATTTTTAGTGTAAATTTTAAATCTGACAGAGTGATGTTTGTATAATCTATATTTTTAAATTATGGTATATATATTTTTTTGCTTTAAAACTCTATTCAGCATAAATCTGCCAGTGTTTACATTAATTCGCACCATACTGCAGTCAGTTTATACTTTACACGGTACACATTCCTATCAGTTCTGTATGCTGTTATGATAGGAAATAATAAGTATGTTGAGTAATGTTTGCAGTGCATTGCCGAATTCTAGTTATTTGCGTGTTATAAGTGCGAGTGAGTGTTGTGATTCTTAATTCATTCAAGGCCAGTATAACCGAATCGATATCAAACCTTAGAAGTGGCTTGCGAATATTAAATGTGTAAGTAATGTGCCTTCTTATTTATCTACGACGCGACGGCATGAATGTTGTAGGAACTCGCCTATTGGAAACTGGAATATTTAAAACATTGTAACTTTGCTCAAAACGAATAAATTTTGAAATTTATTGCAACACAGAGGGGAGCAAAAACAATCTCAGCTCTTGTTTGGCTGCGTTGTCGTACTAGTCTACATACGATACAAAAACTATATATTTCTCCTATTTTCTTAATGGTTGAATGAAATATTTATTGAAAAAGGTGTCATTATAACTAGAATATTTCTAAAGACTTTCACATGAACCGTAAGACTTATGATAGAAATGATCAAGATATGCTGCGGTTGGTGTATCATCGCAGTGCCCTATGCATCATGACCAGAGATGTATGCAGTTTATAATAAAGTTTTATTGATTGAAATTTTGATTAATTTATTAATGAGCAAATTAATAGCCCTACTTCAAAAATTAGTTTACCTTATTTATATAAATTATAAACATTTTTATTAATTTTAAATGTTGTTTTTGATAGTATCACAGTTTAAATAATTTAATTGTGAGTTATTCATTTTATAACAGAATTAGTGTTTTTACACTACATGAACTAAAATGAATTATTGTTATTATTATTATTACGGAATTTTAAAATTACTCCGCCTTGAAGTTACGAGTTTAAGCCGTTGAGTGTTCCTGTTATTTGAATGAATATACCCGTACCCGTCAAAACACGCTAAACGCTGAAAAACATTGCTACCCGGAAACCGGAAATCTATCACAACACATAACAATGCTATAGTTGTGAACTAAACCTGTGACGTTTCGAAGAAGTTCAATTTTATTAACACTTTTTTTATTAAATTGAGAAAACCGCAAGAGTAGACAAAAACACGTACGACGTTTACTCAGAGGATTTTCTCTTTTGTGGCCCAAAATGTCATGGATGAACATATTTAGTTCTCCAAAACGAAAGCCATTTTAATGAGGAGTGTACAAGTCTGGATTTTGTCTAAGGGAAGAGACCATTGCAGGAGACTACTGCGAGATATTGCATAGATTTATATACTATAAGGCGTGTTGTCCAGATGATATGAAATATACGTATGTTCATGTTTTAATATTTAAGTTTGCTGTTATTTAATTATGTACGTGCTTCCACTTTCCATTATGTTGTATCTCAACTCAACAGAGGGCCCTTGGCCTCACAGAGTTAGGGATACGGTATTATTATGGTCGTGGTGTAGTGGTCAAGACGCTTGACTCACGCACGGAAGGTTCCGGGTTCGATTCCCGGTGAGAACACAAAAATTAAAATGTGATTTTTCTCAAGCCTGGGTACTCTGTGATGTAATTCACCACTGTAATTAGGCCTCCTGGCCTGTTGTGGTGCAAAAAAAAAATGTATTATATTTTTTGTATTATTTTCTAAACATTTTTTTATTCAAATATAATTTTAAAAAATATTTGTGTTTAACACGTTTCGCGTTATTGAAAATAAAAATAATAGGAAAATATCACTTTTTAAACAGTTTTATATTACAACAGGCCAATAAAATATCGTAGAGCAAAAACAAACTTTTTTCTTACTTATTATTTATATAAAAATATTTCAAAATTTTAAATTTTAAATTCCTTTTTACTTATTACTTTTAAAATTTTAATTTACCGCATTAGCGATGCCTTTAATACCTCACGATTAGGTTAAAATTTGTGGTTTTAAATTTAAATAGAACATCGTCACGAATCTTAACATCTCAATTGTCAAGGCCAAAAATGTAGCGTTTTTGTAAAAATATTTTTTGGCAATTTGATTTTAAAAGTGACGTATGAAAACATTTCTCTACAATATCTATGAAATCTCCTCTGGTGTTCCCCAGGGAAGTCTACTCGGTCCCCTATTATTTCTTAAATATATATAAATGACATTGATGTTTGCTTTCGTTATTCAAAATTTCTTCTTTATGCCGATGATATGAAAATATACGCTAAAGTTAAATCTCGAGAAGATTGCCTCATGATTCAAGACGATCTTAATCGTTTTACTGACTATTGTATTGAAAATAAACTGTTTTTGAATATAAATAAATGTGTCTGTATTACATTCTCAAGGAAAAGAAAAATTCTTAATTTTGATTACAAACTAAACAATAATGTACTAATGAGAAAGCACGAAATTAAAGATCTTGGGATTGTTTTAGACTCAAAACCACTTTTTGAATGGCATATCAATTAAATTACCTCCAAAGCATTGAGCATGTTAGGTTTCATAATTCGAATGAGTAAACACTTTGATAATCCAAAGGCCCTTATTTCACTATATTAAACATTTGTCAGAAGCCATTTGGAATACGCCTCTCAGATATGGAATCCCCAGTATGCCATATATATAAGTAGAATAGAAAATATTCAAAACAAATTTATAAAGTACCTTAAATACAAAACCGGTATTTTATATGTATCTACTCTCACTGCCTCCACCTTCCATGGAATCATTTCTCTACAATACCGCAGAGTGTGCGGACCAACTACTGCTTTACAAAATTATGACAGGAATGGTTGACTGTACAGAGCTGCTTGGTTTAATAACAATACATGTGCCAGCCAGGATTTGTAGACGGTACCATCTGTTTCATGTACCAATAAGTAAAACATCGTATGTTAAAAATGCTTTTTTTCGTGGGACTTTTTCAATGTACAATACAAAATTTAAAAATACAGAATACACAAACATCACTCTGTCAAATTTAAAATTTACAATAAAAATGTATTATGTAACTTAGTAGACATCATAATAATAAATATGTACATCTCCACTCCCCTCCTTATCCTCTCTTCAAGCGTTCTTATCCTTATCCCGCCCAATTTACAGTAACTTAATGTTCTTAAAATAAATATTTAAAAATTTTTGATTATTGAGTACACGAAAATAACATTTTCATATGCATAAATTGTATGTATTTATTTGATATGTAATATTATTATAATATTTTCTTTACAAACTTTGTGTACTATGTGGAAATTTGTTATTAGTTCTGAGTTAATACACTATATCTGTTTGTTTACTAAAAATATGTATGTAGAACTGTTGATTTCCCAAATAAAATAAAATAAATAAATAAAATAAAATATTGTTATTGATTTTGAAAATACAATAAATTTTTACAAATCCATTAAAAATATTTTTATCATTCGTATTATTTGATATTTCCCTATTCTTGTGTACCTTCACAAAGGAGAGTGACGTATTACAATAAAGTGTTTTTTTTATCTTCAATTAGTAAATATTTTCAGTCTAAAAAAAGAATTACAAAAAATTAGCAAAAATGTGTTGTATTCCTGATAGCACTTTTTATTTCCTAAGTTCATTTTATTAGAGAAAAATATTCCTTTGTATATATAATAATTATGAGCTGTTGATGTATTTATTTTTTTAATTAATATGTTACCAATAATTGTCCTAGGTCTTGTACTTACGTTTCGTGTTTACATCAAATTTCCCGTAGTACTGAACTTTCACATTGTAAATATCGACAAAAAATCCTAGGTACCTACTTAAAACCTGCTTTTGATTTATTGGCGAACTTTATTACCTACGTCAAGTTATTAAAAAATTACAAATTGGTATAATTTCCGTCAATGCTCATGCGTAGAAAAATTAAATTAATATTATTATTGAAGTACCTACCCACTAAAGCAAAAAAGTTTTTAGAATAAAATTTTTATAATCTCACACATAAATAAATTTTGGAGTACCGATAAATATTGTTTTTATTTATATTATGTCATCGTATAGAGTTTTTTTAAAAAAGATTTTGTTTTTATTTATTCTTACAAATGTGTATTATCAGGATCTGATAACAAACATACGTTTTTTTAGTTTCGTTATAGAGTTAACTCTATGAGGCCAAGACCCATGTGTTGAGTTATAATATATAACATAATGGAAAGCGGAAAATGTGTGAGAAAATATTACAAAAACATAAAGATGTCCCATCGAATGTAATAAGGAAATTAAGGCTATAGTCTTACATACAGAAGTGAATGTCAAAATTTAAAAAAAAAATAAAAAGCAACTAAAATACTATTCTTTTAATTGGTATTACAATTTATTTTGTACGATATTTTTGATAATTATATTATTACTATTTAATTGGAGCGTATGGTGTCCATGCAGATTTTCCATGCATCTCGGTCGGCTGCCAGCCCCTATGCATCGTCCTATGTCAGGTTTGCGTCTCGTAGTTCTGACATGAACTGCCAGTAAACGTTAAGCAGTGGACGTCCAGGACGTCGAGAACTCGATGCCTTGTAAAGTAGGCGAGCGTAGTTAAGGCTCTCAGGAGGCATCCGCCGTACATGGCCGAGCCAACCGTATGGCCTCTGCTTGATGGGAGTGGTCACCGGAGTCTGCTGCGTCCGTTCTCTTATTACTTTGTTCCTCACAAAGCCAAACCACCGCACACCCGAGATCCTTCTGACGGCTATTTTCAAAACTTATTATTTTGCTGTTTTGGGCCATAATGAGATGCCACGATTCTCATCCATACAGGATAATATAGGTGTTATCCAGGCGTTATATAGGCGGCATTTGGTTGTCAATATTTATTACTCTTACTTTATTATTTAAATTATTAATATCCTTTACCTCAAATAATTACACTGATAAGTATGTACATAATATAATATGATTAGATTCTTTTTCAAAGAATTTTTTGCCTCATGGGCGAATTTAACAAAAGTTGGAAACACAAACACGGTAAAGTTAGGGTGGATTGATTTTTTATTTTTTTTCTCATAATTTAGAGTTTTCTTTTACAGGTTTTGAGTGCCTTTGTGCAAACTTTCGTGAGCAAATATTTCGTAAAAAGGTCGTTTTAATTTGAATTAATGTAGCAATAATAATTTTATTTGTATGAATAAAAAAAAATGTTAATGGAAGTTTTATAAATACAATAATAAAACGTTATTATTGGCGATAATAAAAATAACTGGCCTTGTCTGGCTTTTAAAAAAAATGTCACAACGTAAATTTATTGCTTATTAAAAACACATCATTTATTGTTTTAAAGCGTTAATAATAATGGAAAATCGTAAAAAATGTTCACGGTGCATTGGAGTATATGTGTATGTGGCAAGTTATATAATAACATGTACAGGACAAGGAAAAAATATTAAAGATATAAAATACATTATAATCCATTCATTATTACATATCTTCTTCTTCTTACGGTGCCTAGTCAGGTCCCTACGACTTTGGAGATCACTACACCGAAAGCATCTCAGTCCTGCACTACTCTGACGTTCCTCAGCCCTGACAACTGAAACACGTCCAGTAAAGTTAATTGCACTGTTTTTTATATTTTTATTAAAGTTTTTCATTTCATTGTACAATATGTAAAAATAAGTTACGAATACAAAATCTACTATTACATAAACTCAAAAAAGACATGGCTTGTGTGTGGGTATACATTTTATTTTAAATTTCAATTCAGGCTACTAAAAGAATACTATGGATATCAAAAAATAAAAAATAAGTGCTAATATAAGATTTTTTTTTTCAAAATTATAATTAAAAGTATATTCATAAAAAAATAAGCTTTTTAAATCTGCTTTTGTTTTCCATAATTTCAACACAAATTTAAATCGAAACCAATTGAAATAATTCATCTCTATCATAAATCTCACTGCAAAATACAAACTTTAAAATATCTTTTTTTTACTTGAATTTTAATTTTTAAACAACTTTCATTTATGTTTTTCTTTTTCCTTCTCTTTTTTATACTTTCATAATTAACTTTACATATAATTGCTTTATAATATGGAAACTTCACTGGTCCATTAGAGTTAAGTCTAATTGTGTAAAATATTAAACTTTGTAACTGTACTGTATGTTTTCTAAATAAAAGAAAATAAAAATAAATAAAATAAAATATATATTGTACTTATAAAATGTATTAAACGGTTTTGGAGCTATGAAAAATAAGTGTCTTTGCTAGAGTCTGGATTTACAATGAGAGATTTCAAGTAAACTATTCAATCTTTGACTAGATCTATTTAAAAAAATTGGATTTTAGACATTGCTGGCAATAAATTTTTCGTAGCTTCAAATATTCTCTTTCCTGAAATAATTGGTGGGAAAAAAAGTTAAATTTTTATAATTAATAATTTTAATACAATATTTGAGTTTGTTCAAATGTTCGTAGACAAAAGACTGGATTTCACCACCTCGGGAGTCTTTTAAATTAACAAATTACAACTGATATGAAGAATACCTTAAAGAAGAGAAGGTTCACTTAAACCACGCATTGACATGTCATAAGCCCTGTAAATGCCTAGACTTCCATATTCTTTTCTTTAAGGTATTCTTCATCCCTGTTGTAATTTGTTAATCTTAACGACTCCCGAGGGCGTGAAATCCAGTCTTTTGTCTACAAATATTTGGACAATCGCAAATATTGTAATAAAACCAACTGGTCCAAGAAGTTTAAAATTGGAAAGTGGTTTTCAGGCGTTGCCTAGTATATAAAATAATTCAGTCAGAGGAATATCTTCGCAACAATAAAGGTTTCATTCCTTCAACTTCACTAAAATAAACAAATGGAAGAATTGAAGAAATATGGATGTTAAAACAAAGGCAAAATGGTGAATCTTACTGTAAGGAATGTAGGTATATTGTTGGTGACAACAATATATCTACAGTCGTCTGCATACCTACACAGCTTGGCAAGTCATTCTAGATTTGTCTCTCCTAGCAAACAGTCGCTGTCTTTCCACAATATAATAGGCATTCAGAATAAACCACAGTCAACTACAATAAGTCTCATTATTGATCTTTACATACCACCATAGGAGGATACTGTAAGGAATGTAGGTATATTGTTGGTGACAACAATATATCTACAGTCGTCTGCATACCCACACAGCTTGGCAAGTCATTCTAGATTTGTCTCTCCTAGCAAACAGTCGCTCTCTTACCACAATATAATAAGCATTCACAATAAACCACAGTCAACTACAATAAGTCTTATTATTGATCTTTACATACCACATTAGGGTATAACAGTTACACAGTGTGTAAAGTGGCCACTTAAACCAGCTATTGACAGGTCATAAGCCCTGTTAATGCCTAGACTTCCATATTCCCTTATTTAAAGTATTTTTCAACCCTGTTGTTATTTAATTATTTTAATTATGAGTTTTTATAAGGTTTCTAAAGGCTTCAATTATTCCACCAGAAAGAGAAAACTGTACAAAGGTACAATTAACCGTTTTGCTAGTGTTTTTATTAAATTAAAACTAAAAACTTCTCCATTATTTTACTTTTTAATAACAATCTAGATATTTTTCAATCCGGATGGCTTTAGTTAAGATAAACGGATTTCTACTGTGTAATTTTTCTGTTGCTAAATATTAAAACTTCTGTTCACCTAAAATAAATGAGATATACTTGAGTCGATAAAATCTATACTTTTGACTTTTGTAAGTAGTTAAAATATTTTGTAACATCCTTGTTCTTATGGTCAATGGCCATCAAATTATCTAGATTTGAATCCTATTTCCTATTCTGCTAACAGTACTCCGGAGGTCACAAACCGTTAAAGAGGACGCTATAAAACAAGATCCTTCATTATATTTTCCGGTAAAAAAAACGCTTCATAATATTTCTCATCTCAGTATAATGTTAGATAACTCCAAATTTGCATTATGTAATTTACATCGCCCTAACTTGTAAAACTCCCAAATCTCAAATTTCTTTCAGGGGAGAGTAAAAATAGTCTATACTTAAGTAGTTATGTTAGAGCAGCAGACTGTAGTGATTTTCTTTTTCTTTTAAATAGAGATCAGGTTGGGTTTTTTTTTCTTTATTTCCTTATCATACTACGTGGAGCGGGGAGCCGCTGTCAGGCTGCAAGTCGGAGATCAGGCTCGATTTAACCTTTCGGTGTTCAGATAGAAAAAAGCGAAGTATTTTTTCAAAAAATAATGCAACCGTGCACGGATATGAAAGATGACCCACTTATAGATTATTTGAAGTCCAAACATGATAAAATTGATTACCTTTCCACACTTAATGGTGCACAGGGCACTAGATTGATATCGAATATATATAATCGCAGCTTATCTTCATCATTTTTGTTAGATGAAGGTAAGATGATCAGTTTTACGCTTCCAGGATTTATGGAATATTCTATTGTAAAAACACCCTTCAAATAAATATTTCATGTCGGGAATCGAACAAGTGTTCTCTTGCATGGTAGGCAAACGCGTTGACCACTACGCCACGAGGCCGACAAAACTATCTTTGTCCTAACACAAAACGTGAAAATATCATTTATGACCATTTGTGGATTTATGAGTTTTACAAGTTAAGGTGACGATTGGTGTATCGACCTTTTGCCACCATCAAATTCATATTCGTTCTTTTAAGACGGCATTTCGTCTCCAGGTGGATGAAAAATACAGTTCTGTGTGAAATGGAACCGGAATCCTGTTTGAGCGTTTTCGACTCGATGGCCACTCTAGGGTAAAAATCCTGGAAAACAAAATCGAGTAGGCATAAGTCAGCCTCGTAGAGTAGTGATTGACGCATTTGCGTATCATACTTTTGATCCGGATTTGATTCCATGGTCGATGTGACATATTTGTTTTAATTGTTGTTTGACTGATCTCATTTTTCAAGTAAGAAAAATGATCTAGGTATGCTGTAATTGGAATGCCAATGCAGTTCCCTATCACCACTTGGTGTAATTTTGATAAACTTTTTTACAAAGACTTATCTATTGAGGAGGAGTCTAAGGTAAATATATTTTTTAAACGATTTGTGATTTTTAATGATTGATGGCTTGTAAATATTGGATTCAAATAGCTCTCTAAAAAAACTAAGACCATTATTTACAAAACTCTCTTTAAACTGGTTATTGCATATAGTGCCAAATGCTGGGTTATGATCAAAAGAAATGAAAATAAAGTTTAAGTATTTGAAAGAAAAATATAAAGGAAGATATTTGGTGCGGTCAACCAAAACGGATTGTGGAGGTACGGTTTAATCATAAATTAGAAGCACTGTATGGCAAACCCAACAATGCACAATTTATCAAAATAAGAGGATTACAATGGTCGGGCCATGTGCACAGAATAAATGATAACCGCACCCCAACAAAAAAAAATTACCACTCCGAAAGGCAGATGAAGCAGAGGCACACCAAAATTAATATGGCTGGACAATGTGGAAGGTGACATTGGAAAAATTGACTTAATGGATTGTAAACGAGCCACAAAGTGCATAGAGGAATGGAGACAGATTCTGGAGGAGGTCAGAGCCCTCAGCGGGCGGTAGCGCCACTGATGAGGATGATGATTTTCAATCACAAATCCATCCAAGTAGTTTTTTGTAGCTCGTTGGTGGAGATTTAATATGATTTATAATAATGTAACCCAAATAAAAATAATATATTTACAAATATTATATTCGGATAGATACGTCCAAACATGATGTACAGTTTAAATATTTTCATATGTATTTATATTTTTTTTCGCTTTCAAATGTTTAACAGCCTATATTAATGTAGTGCATATAAAAAAATAATTTGAACCTATATACATACAAACAAACTAACATTCACGCCATTTCTTGGTAGGAGCAGGCAGAGAGGATAGAACGACATATTATTCTGTCTGTTCCTCTACATTAATACAATGTATATATGTAGAAGAGGCGAGATGTCAACTTTTTATGTACGCGCCCCGATTATTCCGACTTTTGACATGGTCATCTTCAGTTATCTGTTGGATTTGGTCATGTCATGTCTTTCTCGGTCTTTATTGTTTTATGCATTCATTAATATTCACATTGATAATCATTTTAGCCGTTTTTTTGTCGTCCGTTCGCGCTACAAATGTATGTTTGGAAAATTTCAAACGAACGTAGAATTCCCTTATTGATTTAGTCGATAATGTTTATCTCATCTTTACAAATACACGGATACCGAGATTTGTGCAAATACGTAACATTTGTTGTACAAATATGAATTATAAATTTATTCGAAAACTTTTTTTACACACACATGAACAAAAGCAATTAAAGACTGAATGGACCGTTCATAATATATCCATAGATAAACTCTTGATCGAGTACCCACTCTCTTATTTTGCTCTTATTATATGAGATATTAGATTTATATTTTTTTGTTAATAAATTATAAATCCTAGATAAGTATCAAATATAAATATAAGATAAATTCTTAAGAGTATTTCTACCACTAATTACACATCTTTAGAACTTCTAAAACCCAACAAATAAGTCATTCACTAGGCATTAAACCATTATTATATAATTGTTTTTGCATTGAAATACAAGCATTT
The DNA here is from genome assembly GCF_059751315.1 of Micrasema longulum. Lineage (NCBI taxonomy): Eukaryota > Metazoa > Arthropoda > Insecta > Trichoptera > Brachycentridae > Micrasema > Micrasema longulum. The sequence continues at coordinate 29,974 of NW_028278121.1, forward strand.
TAAATTAAATAAGTTTTGTGTTATTTACCTTTAACTTTACGTAAAATGATGCCATCAATAATCGTTTTGTTTTTTTTAACAGTTTAAATATTTCAGTTAATACCCATTTAAATGGATATAATATTATCTGGTTGTAAATATTTCATTCCTGTAGTATGTTTTTAGCAAAATTTGAACGCCATTCGACAGCCGATACAAACATTAATATTTTGCATATAAACATAGGTTCGTAGATTTTTATTTCAGTAAGGATAAATGAAATATACAGGAGGCATGTATTTAAAAATCTCTGATGAATAAAAGTACATTACATGACCTGAAATGTTTTTTTATAACGTTAGGTATGTACCCATTTAAAATGTTATAACGTATTGTTTACAATTCAAATAATATACATAACATTTAATACAAACAGCTAACAACTGCTCAAAGAAATTCTCTGGCATAAACAAATATTTTGTTTATTATAATATTTATTTAAACCACGAGAAGACCAAAGCGTTTTTTCAGAGAAATCTTCCGATAAATTTGAAGGGAAAAAATCTTGTGAAGATGGTGTGAATAAATTATTGTAAAAACTGGAATTTCAAATTATACTCAGTTTTTCAGGGTTATAATAAAAAAAATAATGGGCCGTACTCAAAAACTATGGGATACCATTCTTATTATAGTGGTAGAATAAAGATGGCATTCTCATCCTTATTTAACCACTATGCCTAGGTGTAACTTTATAAAAGGTTTAAAAGTAAGGCCCACTTACTTTGAACCAATTGCAACAAGAGATGGAGAATATATTAGAAAAGGAAATATGGAAGGAAACATATTTAAGGGGCTTATAAATTTTCATTGGCCGGTTTAAGTGGACAATTTACACTCAACTGTAACATCTAATGTATGCTTGAAAATATGTTAACTTTTATGTTTTTATTAGTATATAAATAATGTAAATATGGCAGGAAAAACATTTAAGGGGCTTATAAATTTTCATTGGCCAGTTTAAGTGGACAATTTACACTCAACTGTAACATCCAATGTAAGTTTGAAAATCTGTTAACTTTTGTGTTTTATTTATTTCGATGGCTTAAGCCTTTGACAAAGTATAAAATAATATTCAAAAACAATTATAATAAAACAAAACACCTGAACACAGTATAAAAAAATATAGATACATGAAATAAAATCAGCAGAAAATAAGGAAATAATGAAGAAAAATTAAATAAGAAATTAAAACATACCTGCATTTGGATTTATTTACATATTTTTGAAACTTTTTCCTTTTTCCATAAAAAATAAATTATGCTCATTTTGATTGTGATAATAATTTTAGTAAACTCTGTTTATTTTTTTATTTTTGTTAAATCAGTTGTTCGTAAATTTTGTATTTTAATAATTGTCAAAAAAGTAGACATTGAAGGGATCCGAGGGGTGGGGACGACGTGTCGGCCTTTGTCCATTCATCTTCCCCCTCATTAATCCGCATTGTATTCCTTGGGAATAATTTAGTTTACTTTCATCTATGTGGATATACATATATACGGATATTTTATAGGCTTGGGTCCACTAGTGGTATTGATGAGGGAGAGATTCGTCTGACTGGATTATTTCACCTACATGCGTACTTTTAACTAATTATGAATAATTAATTTAGTTTTTCAGCTATTGATTAACTTTTTATAGGAACTGGATTTTCTGAGTTCCTACTAACAATGGGGGTAGTAATCCTGAAAGAATCATCATAATTTCCCTATTCGTACCCAGTGGTGCAAATGGCACTACCTTAACCCACTAAATGCAGTGTATTTCGACTAATTGTTAAATGAGGGTAATGTTATCAGATGTGTTTTCCTTAATTCTTAAAAGGCTGTGATAAAAAAAAAATTACAAGCGGTGTTGTAACCTCGTGTTACTTCAAGCAAAAGACAGAATATTCCGAAGTTTACACATTAATAAAAAAGCAGCATACTGTTAAATCATTACTTTTCCATTATTTATAAAAATTGTAATATAATTTAGGCCTTTTATACTAAAATAAATTGATGCATCGGTCATTTAACATGCGAGCACTCCCGTTCACTGCCAGTAACCGATTGATAGAACGAATTTCTTATTTTATATTAATTTATTTCACACAAACACCGACCATATAACAGTGTCTCTGTCTTTTTTGTTATCAGTTCCATTATCAGTTTTCTAAATTAACGTTAATTCTGTAAATGCCTAGACTACCATATTCCCTTCTCAGAAATATTTTACCTCTATGCTGCAACAAATTTAAATGTAAATAACTCCCTAGAGAGGAAATCCAGCCCGTCTATAAACATTTGAACATACTCAAAACATTGTTAATTTTATCTTCCACATATTTCTCGCTAAAGGAAAAAAACCTGCTGATTAGCCGGTTTTGCTAAGGTATTGAAAATCGCGATTTATTTAATTTTAAAAAATTTAACATTTTAAAAGAGTAACTCATTTATTGACGAAAATAAATGCTTTGTTTAGAGAGTTTTTGTCAAATTATTATTTTGTTACAATGTAGATATCTATACAAATAAATAAATAAAATAAAAAAATCATGTGAATATTTATTCAATTAAAAAAAGTTTGTTTTGACACGCTTTTAAACAACAAAATTTCACAAAATAGTGCGTTTTTGGCCAATATGAAATGTTTGTTATAAGATGTTATATTTGGCGCTTGAGCATGAAGACGTATGAATGCAGAGAAAGCGAGGTTTATTCTCATTGATGTGGTGTTTTATTAGGTTTTAAGTTAAGTTGTGTCCGTTTTTACCAAATTTATAGTGAGCACCAAAAATAAACCAAAATGGTTAAAGCCATTTGCAAGAAAATTTTCTGCTCTAGAAGATATCGTATATGTTTTTATGTCACAGTAGTAGACGTCAAGTAGATGAAAGTGAGCATTTTCGACACCTTCTTCAGTTCGCGTTTAATCGAAGGAAGAAAGCTGCCAAAACTGCTCGCGACATTTGTGCAGTGTACGTTGAAGATCCCTTGAATTATTGACTAGTTTATTGTAAAATAACAAAGGAGAATTTTTTATCGACTGATTTGTTTTATTTTTTTTGTCCTCTTTTTCTCGAAAAAAACCGAAAAAACTTATACATCTATTTTGCATCCCCAAAGCTATATCATGTTGTTTAAACTTATATTTTTAATATTTGGAAATATTCGATAGTGGAAAAGAACCGTACAATGAGGAACTTCAGTTCTACGGGAAATTGGATATGTAATAGTAATGAAAAAGAACATTCGAAAAAGTTTTTTTTGACTGTCTTTAAAAAATCATTTTGTAAGCGGATGCAAACGGAGTAATCCGAGATTAGCCTTCCTTCCTTTCTTCTTTCAAACAAGAGAAAATATATATTATTTAATGTAATATGAAAGTGTACAAAAAATAAAGCACGTAAAACCTTTTTAAATAGGTACAGTTAGATAAAATTATAGTTATTATTTGCAATTAAGGTTCTAGAATTTTCTTATAGTTGTTCAAAGTGAGGAAATATATATCGAGTTCAGAAAAATAGTTGTTATAATAATAATAGTCATATTATCCTTATTGGGCATTTAAAAATACAAAATGACATATACAGAGCATAAAATAATATACACTGTATACGTTAGAAAAAGTATTTATACTTTCCCTAATAATACAGTGCAGATGTTCTGCGGATGCCTCCCGAGAGCCTTAACAACGCTTGCTTACCAAGGCATCAGGTTTTCGACTTCCGGGACGTTCACTGCTGACTGTTCGTCGGCAGTTTAAGTCAGGACTTCGGGGCGAAAACCTGATCTGGGATGACGCACAGGAGATGGCAGCCAATAGAGATGCATGGAAGCTCTTTATAAATACCATATGGTCCAACTAGGGAGCGGACATAATATGATGATGAATAATACAGTACAATGTACTACGTATATTTTCCAAAGATAGTTTTTTGTTGCATCTATCTATGTAGGTAAATCCGTACCGAGGTAGATAGATGCAAGTTGTATGTATTTGTGTATGGTGTGTTATCGGAAGGGTATCCCACCTGTGGGCAACAAAGCAAGAAGCGACAGAAAAGCGATCCACGATCACTCGCTCAAATATTTTTTTTTTCGCTCATATGACAGCGGATCACCCCGCTATCACCGCTAACCAAATCTTCTACAAGTACATGAACATATAAACACCTCATTTTACTTAGCTTAAAAATACAGTTAATCAGTATGTGCGGGTTCCTGTATGGATTAAGAGTCATTACCATGCTTTGTTAAGTTCAACAACCGAATTTAGATTATGCAACTCTATGCGGAGGCCTGAAAATACAAGTAGACCATGTCACACATAACCGCTTCTGAGATATTCTGGGATATTCCACTTCAAATGTTTTTCAATGCAATCAGTAATTTTAATATTTTAAAAAGTTATTACTGATTTATATTTAAGAAAAAAGGTTGAATTTTTGTTTTTACCGGAGGCCAAGAGGCCTAATTTTAATGGTAAATTACAATACAGAACACCCAGGCTTGAAAAAAATCACATTAAATTTTTGTGTTCTCACCGGTAATCGAACCTAAAACAAACCAACCTTCCTTCGACTCAAGTGTCTTAACCACTACATCATGGAGGCCACCCGAACACAATTATAATCAAGAATATATATGACTGTTTGAAAAATATTTTTTTTTTTGAAAATTTCGAAGTTAGTAAGAATATCACAAGACAAAGTCACACATAAATTTTATTTTGAAGGCTTCGCTCTTTTTTAAAAGATTGATATTCGCAAATATTCGAGTTCAAATACAATGCGGTAGGTGTAAAAATATAAATATGTTTATTTGAAAATGGCAGAATACAAATTAAAATATTGTTTCAATGTACTCGAAACAACTTTGTGAAACATGGTTTTTTTTATATTTTTAAATAGCAATAACACGGATACTATAAAATACATGTAGATAAAAAGCTAATAACTTCAATTTTCGGCTTTTTTTCTACTTGTATCGTGAAATAATCCGAGAAACGGAGTTGGTCCTTTCTTGTTTTCTTATGATAATGACAAAACCATATTATTTTTTCGGACGTGGTCGATTTTTTCCTAAAAGAGCAAAAATGTATTAACCTTTTGGTGAGCTTATCTCATTTTTTTTACAAAAGTGGACATAGTCTACTTGTATTTTCAGGCATTCATACTTGATAACCACATAGCAACAACAGAACCCCTATGTTGAATTAAATTTATATGCCAATCAGCTCGCGACCATTGCAAGTTTATAAATTGCATAAATGCTATCTTTATCGACACTAACTTTTGTACTATCTCTATCTACCTCGGTATGTTCTACCGACTTGTCATCTCGACGTCAATTGATCGAATCCAATCAATAAATGACCGAAAAATTTAAACATAATGGTTAGTGGTTTTAAACTGCAACATTTCAATGTCCCTGGATTTTTTTTTATTTTATAATTTTTTTTTTATTTCAAAAATATTTACCAAATAAAATTAAAGTCCTGCTGAGTTGCATACATACAACTTGTCAGCAGGTTCTTATAAATTACATCGATTATTTACACTTAACCTACATTAACAATAATTTTACTTGAAAAACATTACGAAAAATTATGAAAAATTAAAAACTATCACTAATACAAAAATCTTTCTTCTAATAACCATAATTTGAGCAAACGTCTCACTCCTGTATTTAACTCAGCATTTTTAATATTGTTTGGTAACATGTTAAATATTTTAGGTATTCTGTATTGCAGTGTCCTTTTGCCATATTTATTGCAATATCTAGGAACAACAAGCCCTTCCATACTAGTAAACCTGGTGTTGTAATCATTAGCACCTTAAGCGGAAGACGGATCACCTTACTTTTTCCAATGCAGCATCAGGTACGTATTAGGATTTGATGATGATGATGAATACTGAAACATTATTTTTAAATGTCTTGTCCATTTTAATATTGACGTTAGTTTGTCAGTGTTTTATTTTACAAACAGCGATAAAAACTATAAGAATAATCGATATTCCGAATGACGATGGCGGTTTGGGTCGGGGTTCGTGATGAGCGTCACCCCTGAAGTACCCAGTGATGGCTGAAGGCATCTCTCGCCAGAGTCAGAAGCCGTAGTAGGCCGTACGAGCCCTGCCGTCACTCCTGATCACCAGACTTAGTATAAGTTGCCAGTCGATATGATTTAATGCGTACCGCTGCTTGTCGTGTGCTCGGCGCACGTGACCGAGACTTGCTGACATTACTTTAAAGCACAAACATGCTGTCCTCAAAGTCATCACTGCAAAAATGTAATTTCTCTGTTTCCGATCTTCGGCTTTTTTTTTTTACCCTGACGTGAAAACGGAAGTTCGATAGAGGCATCGGCACCTTAATCACCATGTAGGTCAAAAGATTTTAGGACACGGAGAATATAGGGGAAGCCATGGATTTTTAGGAGAGCAATTCTGTTATCTAGTGGCTGTCATATGACGGCGGAAGACGTCATTAAAACTTTGTCTGTACAAATAAAATGTGCTGGTTTCCTAAAGAGCGTTGATTGTGAGCAAAATCGGGTTGTGGTTCTGTGGCTCGGACTCACGAACCAAAAGTCTGTGGTTCGAATCCCACTCCACCCCAACTTGATTCAATTGTCTAATAGTGAGTTATTTACAACTCGTTGAAAATGGTCCTCAAAATTAAATATTTGGGTAAATCGTAAGAACGCAAATATTTATTTCTTAATTAAAAAAAAAAAAAACGTCGGTGCCGCCAAAATGCAAATGCAGAACGGCCATAAGAGCATTGTTAACAGTCTTCGAATGGTTTTTCTCGTATAGCGGTGAACACTTTTGACTGTCAAAGCTGTCAAAATGATTGCAAACGTGATGTGAACTTGACTTGTGAAATTGACAAAATTTTGATTGATTTTGTAAAACATCATAAATCTGTTTATAGTGTGAAGAGCAAAGACTATAAAAATGCACAGCAAAAATTAAATTTGTGAAAAAATATCGGGAAATTCAAATCAGGTATGTACAAAATAGTAAATAATAAAATTTTTGTGGATGGGAAAATTACATGACTTCGAAATTGTTCAAAATTTAAAAAAAATGTGTATTGAAAAACTATTCAATATGACTACTGAAAAATATGACAGCCGATAGATCCCATTGCAGGGCATAGTTTTGCCAGATAAGCGGCCACGGCCGCCAGATGACACCGCTTTCTTAGTTTACATTTCTAGACACTATTAAGACGGCCGTCTTATTACATCCACCGCATCGCCGTTTATCACGGCCGCAAGGTAATGGCCGCTTAAAATTTGAGAATTCAAATGTGTTTTTTAATTTACTTTTTTTTAAATATTTTTGCACCAAAACAGACCAGAAGGTCCAATTCCAGTGGTGAATTACAGCACTGGACACCAAGTCTTGAGAAAAGTCATATTAAATTAATTATAATAATAAAAATACTTTATAGTTTTATTCCACCTTTTATTTATTTATTTATTATTTATTAAAACATATAAGACATGAATATCATGATATTATATTCCCAGGAGTTGTACGAGAAAACTCATTTGGGACGGTACATAAAAAAAATAGTACATTTCTTGTAACAATACATAGTATACATTTAAACAATAAAAATTTAAACAAATTTTAACAATCTATGAACTTAATATTAAAAAGGAAAGAAAACATTTAAACAATCTGTGAACTTAATATTTAAGAAGAAAATAAAAACATTCAAACAATCTGTGAACTTAATATTAAAAAAGAAAAGAAAAACATTTAAACATTCTGTGAAATTAATATTAAAAAAGAAAATAAAAACATTTAAACATTCTGTGATTCTTTAATTATAATTATTTTATATTTTTTTTACCAGTGACCGGGTTTCGTCGTGACCGACATCGTCAGACTGGAAAACCCGGTCACTAGTAAAAAAATTAAAAGTGGAATAAAACTATAAAGTATTTTTATTATTATAATTAAAATGCAGTTCCACCAAGAAATGTCAGTAGAAAAATTCAATATATACATTAAATTAATGTGTTCTCACCGGAAATAAAAACCAGGAACATTTCGTTTGTTAGTCAGTATAGTATTAAAGAAATAGTAAAATCGACCAACATTGATATGATCAAATCTTTCAATAGGCTTATTCCACCACGATCAGAATAGATTTGAAAAACATATATTTTGTATAGGAGTTACTGGTTCTGAATGACTCGTTAAAAAGCTCAGACACCTGTGGAAATACACATTTAGTATCGACAAAAACAACATTCGATTTCCCACCAAGTAAGATAGGAGTGTTTTTGTTATTTAAAAAGATCGACCTCAGTTACATAATATGTTACAATGATAAAAATATGGTGGTTTTGTTTTGTATTTTAAGCTTAGTATCTACCAAACTACATCAAATTGATACGGGTAATATTGCTTTTTCGTCAACAGAATTAAACATTAATGTCTTTCTTAGTCATTATTATCAGAACGTTAAATATCTAGACTTCCATCCTTCTAAAAGATGGTATACAGTCATTACAAAATAATGACTGCAGACTGTTTGTTTGCTATAAAACCGGTCGGTGGAAATTATTGTTTTATTTATTGTATTATAATGAATAACCACAAAGTTAGTGCTTCAAATATAAACTTTCTAATAAAAACTTTGTTCAAAAAGCTCAGTACTTTTATTGTATTTAAATAGCACGACTTACGTTTTTGAAAAAAAAATGTTCACATCAAAACAATTATTTATTTTAGTTCTACTGAATCGCAGACTCAAAGTTTTAGTTAAGTAACACGCGTTGATGGGTGGAGTTTTCTACAAGAAGTAAAGTAAGTCATGTTGTTTAAACATAATAAAAGTATACAACTCTAGTAAAAAACCTTTTTATTTTATATTACATGATACAACATGTTAACATTCTTTATGTAACGGTCTCTCAAAATAGTTTGAAAATTTGTAGCATAAAAATAGCGTATTTTTGCTGTCGCGACCTGAATGAGAAAATATTCGGTAGGTATGGAAACAAGATTACACTTATCTTATCTGTGTTATTATGCATTAGTGTTTGAATTAGCATATTCAATGCTGTTGATTACGCGATATGAAATTAATGATTTTAACAAAGTGCATTAAATTAAAACGCCGATAAATCATTGTTTTTTGTGATTGCGCTGATTCGGTGGATTCTAAATTGATTCGCGCTAGAATCAAATGATAACATATCATGCTCTTTGTTAGGTTCGATTATTATATGTACTGCACAAACCTTACTTAAAGAGCAAACGGTTGGCCTACAGCGATAGTAAAAACTAGTTTTATCAACAGAACTAGAATCCGACCTTCTTATTAGATCGTGTCGAGTTTTTGCTCGCATCACTTGCACTTTTGCCCCTCTGAATAATGTCAACAGGGCAATGGCTGTCTGCTGACCAAACGAAGATCTAGTGTTCGATACACGAGCTGATAAATGAATACATTTAGTGGTGGTAACCCGTTACCGCGGCCCCTGGAAGTGATCGTAATCCCATCTGAGATTGTAATCGAGTATCCAACGGCAACGTTATGCAAGGCGATACTTTATTGCAAAAACAACCGCTACCTCCAAAATGTTGAACGCAAATTACCGAACTGAACTCCGATAGAATAAATTAATTGTACATTGATATAATACGGATTATTCCGTATGTCAATTCGAGTCAAAGAAATAACAATAATATCCGCTATAAAGATTACCTGGCACTCGGGGGAACCGATAAACAGAAATATTTATTTAATTGCGTTACATCATGAATGTCGTATTGTGAGCATTCGAACGCAGCGAGGTTTGCACGAATGATAATAAATTCGCGGTTAAACTAAGTATAGTTTGAAGAGCGCTACAATTAATATTATCGACGGACATAACTAACGAATGCGTTCTTGTGCAGCGTGACGCGGCGTAAGATGTGACAGTCACCACAATAATATCACTCCGCCAACGAATGCACAGAGACCAGCAGAACTGATTAGATCGGCAGCCGGTTTATTTTGAGATTTCAAGGAAGTCAGCTTTTTGGTCATTAAATCGCTATACCGCTCGCCGCCTTGCTCGAGTAAACCTTTTACTCGGGGTTATAAGATTTATCATATTCGTACGTGCCGTTCGCATTGACAAGTTAGGAGTTAGGTAATATTTAGCGCTGAAGGAATGTTTCGTTTTCGTCCGATCCACGCCTTCGGTGCATCGCCATAATCGGCTTGCGTCGCTCTAATTAGAGACCGCGTTATAACGTATTCCATACACAGTACTCGATATGTTTATAGAGGTCACTTTTCGGAACCGGGTCACAGAAAGTGAAGTGATTTGGTCATTTGTCCGTAGCAGTCGTTCGGTGTGCCCGCTGTGTGTACCGCTCGGTCGGTGGTCGCCGGTCGCTCTCCTCGGATTACATCACCGAGTGTTGCATGAGGTTCACCGCCAAGTGTGCCAATGTTAGGCCTAGCCGTGTCCGACTAACCTCTCCGCTCCACTCTCTACTCTTCACTAATGAGACTCTGCCTATCTTCTGAAATCTTTCTTCATCACCACCAGCACCACCTCATAGCTCATACCTGATCCCTACGCTACACTAAAGAGTTTCAACATAAAAATCGTTTTCTGTTGTAATAGTTTTATTTAAAAATATATTCTGCGTTAGAACATCTTAAAAACAAGTTCCCATTTGATGAAAAAGAGCATAAAATTTAATTAGCGCCAAGAAAAAAAAACGTTTAAATGCTTATTATCAAAATGTCAGCGGATTACCCATAACTTTGTATGCAGATGAATAGCTTCGTTGTCGTTAAAGCAATCCATAAACACTTAATAACAGTGTAAGGATCTTAACTCAGAACTCTTCGCTCAAATCAATTCTCGTCAGATTCCCATAAATAGTACTTTATGAAGCATTATCAATCAGCAATATTCAATGATTCCCAGGAATATATCAGAATATTAACATATTGTTATCAATATTACATAAACACAGTGTACTTATCGATGATTGAGTAACGAAGGTATTATTTTGTCTTCTGGGAAAAACGATAACTGTTTTACTATTAATTTTTACTTGAGCATCCGGGTTGTTGCAGAGGTATTTCAATATATCGTAATACTAAAAAATATTTTTTTGAAAATTATCTGAAAATCCTGGAAGGAAAATTTAAAAGCACAAAGTCATTGTATCAATACGTTTGTACACATTGGACTTCCAGTAAAAATATTTCCGAAATTAGTTGCGGAACATTACGGAACGAATTATTTAACTAGTAAAAAAATAGAGACTTCACATCTATCACAACGGTATCATCAATGTGCAATTGACAATTTTATGTTCAAATCAATCTTGTTGCTGAAAGAAACGGTTCCTAGAATTTTTCAGAAGTTCAGTCAATTGAGGTAATATGCGTGTTGCTACGATGCATTTTTTGCACTTAATGAGTCACCTGTCGTTGGTATTGCATAAATTGTTTTTTTAATTGATAAACCATTCATTTTACAAAATATTTTTACTTTTAAAATTCGCATTCTACTGTTAATAATAATATTTTTAACATCTTTTGTAAAGGTTGTCTGAGTCATTTGTTAAGTCTAGTAGTTTATTGTATAATTTCAGTCCATGGTTAATAAGTCTCAATTGTCCTTTTCTCGTTTTAAAAAGTTGTATATGATATTTTTCTGATATTCTTGTATTGTTATTATTGATAAAAATAATTTTAATTACGTCAGGGCGTCCAACTGTCCAGTGTTCATATTATTTATTAAATATATTAACAGCCTAAGCCAATTACAACAAAGACATGAATGAAAATGTATATAAGAACAACAACAGATCAGAAATTACAAAACAATGACATTAAAATAATGACTTCTTCATTTTCCTGGCTGTATGTTCCATTTACTTGAGGTCAGTTCTCCTAGTCCTCAGTCTGCGCGTTGGAGTTGGAGATTTGTTGTTTGGTTTCAGTTTAACGGCTGGTTGCCACCTGAAACTCAATCATAAATAACTATCGACGTGCTTAAAAACATGCTAAGCATTTGAGCTATCACAATGTACAATAATGAACATGCTTAAGTCAACGCGGGTATAATTTTTAAGTTAACGCTCGTGTCGGATTGTTTTTTATTTCCTCGTAAATAAATACAGTTCGCTGGCTAAAAATCGGCGTTTACTATAAAAAAATAATACAATATATTGCATTTAGAGAACAGTAAGGAGTATCTAATAAAAAAGTGAAAATTGAATTACAATTACTATGGTGACTGCATTCCATGAGATTTGGCTTGCTAACCGCCGGCTAAATGAAAATAAGTTTTGAAATATTTTCCATATTTACACCGGTGAAATTCAAATATGTGATTGCCCAGCAGAATTATACGTCGCGAAACGTAAATATTTTGACATTTAATATTAGGTGTTCACGGATGTTGCATTGAACACGATAAACAGCCATGGTAAGAAATCGTTATCACGTCGCTTATTAGCACGTCGATAAATATTTGTGATTGAGTTTCTGACGCCGAGACAGTAACCCCTCTTCCAACTGGGTTTTAGGATGCCATCGTTGACTATTGTTCCTCCGCTGCCGTCCTCACCACAACGTCCTCCCCGACGCCGCTATCTTCCAACAACCCATAGCCCGAAGTATGTCCGGGTGGTTTGAGAGAAGATTTGTACCCCTTCCGCCTGTTCCACTGTAGGATGCACTTTATCTCCGACATAACAGCCGTTGAGGTCTTCACCTGTAGCTTTGGGTAATGGATCGCGTGATACCCCGCAATACTGGGGCCTCCCCCAAACTTAGCCACATAATTACTTCGGTCTACTGATATGAAAGGTGCCTGACGTGACTCAGTTCTCCAGGAGCCAGGTTAATGGTCTCGTTTAGGTATGGCAGGTAAATATGTGCCCACAAACCATCACCAAAGGTCAAGGGTCAAATGAAATAATTACAATACTCAAAAAAAAATTGTTTGACATATAGCTTTCATAACTTTGATATCCTATGTTTTACACATGGGTTTTTTTAAACATATTTTTTCTTCAGTGAAAACTTTTTTTCTGGCGTATCAATGGATGCCCCGCACAAATAAAACGATAATGTATTATTTATTTAAACTGTCTGTTTACGAAATAAATAAAATAAAAATATCCTACTCATTGCACACACTAGAAATATATGAAGTACAGGATAATGAGGAAGTTATGTGTCTTTAAAAATAAAATATTTGTTGAAACTGAACAATTTTTTTTTTTTTTTTTACTTCATAGCGTATTATCAGCGCTATGATTTTTTAATGTTTTGTATTTCTGAAACAACTCCGCATGTGACGTCAGAGGTTGTTCCCTGTTAGTTCTTCCTATTGGTTCGCTTACGGTAAGCCAACCGGATATCCTTCCCAACTCTCACATCATTGGTTGGTTCACATGAACCAGTTACGTCAATCAAAGTAGTGCGTATTTATTAAAATATTTTTTATTATTTTTTTCGTACATTTTCAAGAAACTTTGATTTACAATTAAATGCCCTAATTTTTACCGCGCGCAAGAAAACATATTTTGTATCCATTTTCCCGAAGGGCTGAAGTTCCTCATTTACCTAAAAATCGAGCGAAGGAATTTACTAACGTTTAATCGCTCAATTTAAAAAATACAAACTCCCTTCTATTTCACTCCCTATGTAGAGCATATTTCATGGTAATCAACGATCAACCAACGAAATACAGGATGATTAACCCAAAAGTCGAGCAAAGAAATTTACCAACGTTTAATCGCTCAATATAATAAATATAATCCCCTTTTATTTCACTCCCAATGTGGAGCATATTTCGTGGTAATCAACGGTCATCGTCCTGCGCCATTCTTTTTGCTTTATTCCATGTCATTCCAGCATCCCAAAGGGGTATGCTGAGAACCCCCGCGAATCTTTTAACAGCGGTCCTCAGGCGCATGCGCGCGGCCTAAAATATCGTTGATATAACTGCAAAGAGGTATTCAGTACAAAATAATGAGTTTTTCCGTTTATCTGTTTCTCAAAATGATATTAAGAACGCAGTCTCATTTGTATTTAGGAATTCAGATAAACCGTTAATTAATTATTTAATTCAGTTCGGAACCTCCTACGCCTCGCATATTAATTACGGTGAATAACCATACACATCTGAATGCAAGTTATTATTTTATCAGACAGGAGAATAAATTATAATTTGGTACCTCGGCAACAAACATCGCGCTATCCAAGACTATTTAGTTGCAAATATGTAAAGCCAATCATTTCGGTAAATTAACAGTAGATGTGATTAATTCTGATCTAAATCCATGAGATTAATTACGATTACAAATTGTCCGCAACTTTTCATTAATTATGCAGAATATATAAATATAATTTTACACGATAAGCAACTCACGCAAAGGTTTATAGTTCACGATCCGTTTTACATAACTAATCATATAATACACACACGAATCAAATTAGACATGGAAATATCAGCGTAATCTAGATATGGTATTACATTTAGATAAACAAAAAAGCTTTTTTAATTTTTATTTTCCAAAATATATAAATTTATGGTCAAAAGAGACGCAGAATTTTATGATCTTTTTTGATTTTGAGCCCTCTACAATTTTGGCGTATAAATACTTTTTGAATCTTATTTATTAACTCTTGTGCGGCTGCAATTCCACACTGGTCTTGATACATCTCTCTTATTTTTGTCATTGATGAAGTTGTATTTTTTATAATCTTCAAATGGACATTTTCACACTGGATTTAAAAAGGAATTTTTGTGTAACTATGGTGGATTTTAATAGAAAAAATAGTTAATGATGTCCGCAAATATAGCAATACACCTGTATTAGAGAGAGCACGAAGATATAACACGTAACAAGGAAGACAGAGACGCTGTTTTGTGGCCACCATAGGCGGTGTTGTGTGAAACAAATTCAGTCAGTTGCTGACAGTGATGGGGGACGCACGAGTGAATTATGAGCGGCAAATTTACGATTTTTTTTGCTATAACAGGGCTAAATTATATGTTTATTTTTATCAATTATGGAAGAGAAATTATTAAATTGTATGTTTCCATGTTTTTTTTTCAAATGTCTGAGCTTTAGAATACTCCGTCTTTTGCTTATGGTAACACGATGTTACATCACCGCGCGCAAAGGGATTATTTACCACAGTCTTTAAAGAGTTGATTAAAATATTTAAATTTTGAGGTTATTTTTAAAAGTAATAAATAACTTGCGCTATTTATGAAAGAGTGCGAAAAACAAAAAATGTAAGTATGCAATAATGCAATAGGACTCTTTTTGTAATAATTTTATCATTATTGGCAAATAATGGTGCACGAGGCTCTACTGTTTCGAAAATATAAGGGTATTTTGGTTTTTGTTTAAACATGAAGATAACATTGCTCTTAAACTTTAGAAGTAAAATGCGCTAACCGCTTAGCAGCAAAACAGATTAATTATCACGTGCAAATTACAAAAAAATGGTCTTACTTTGTAATTGTATCCATAAACTGTAATAAGAGAAATGAAAAATGTTGTGAAAATGCGTGAAACTTGAGACATTCTCAAAAGGAAAATCATTATTCTTCCACACTGATGTTGCAAATTATTGTTAATTCGTTTGTCTAAATTGTGAAATGCTAAATCGTAAAAACGTTTTTTTTTTACTTTTTTTAATTTTACATTTCATCATCATCATCATTTTATGTCTGCTCCTGTTCGCCACGGATTCTTTTTGTTTCATATACACAAGTAGATTGTACTTTTATTTTTGTTATTTCCACCACAACGTGAACGCTCAACTGCAGTGGTGAGTTACAGCAGAAAACACCCAAGTTTGAGAGAAATAACGTTTTAATTTTTGGGTTCTTATGAGGAATCGAACCCCGAAACCTCCGTGCGTGAGTCAAGCTTCTCGGCCACTACACCACGAAGGCCACGGTTTGTATAGTTACAAAAAAATGAATAGCCCCAAAGTTAGTGTATTACATATAAATATGATAAAACATTATCTTTTTCTTCTTTTTGCGGTGCCGTGTCAGGTCGCCCAGAGTGGTTTACTGTTGCCTTCTCTGGTAGATTTTTCTGTCGAGGTTGCTTTTTTCTAGCTGATTGGTTTTGGTTTTGAGGCGCCAGAAACTCGCCTTTCATCTTTTCGTTATCTGCTGTGATCACAGCGTTATGAGCGTGATCCCATTGCCCAGGCAGTGGACTGGTCAGTAGTGTTTCTGGTGGAATGCAACGGGCGTTTGCAGCATTTTATAGCATCACACCTTCTTACAAGATAAAACTCACTGCGACCCTACTGACAGTTCGAACCCCAGCGGCTTCCGTGGTGTAGTGGTCAAGACGATTGACTCACGTACGGTAGGTTCCGGGCTTGATTCCCGGTGAAAACACAAAAAAAGTGATTTTTATCAAGCCTGGGTGTTCTGTGATGTAATTCACCACTGTAATTGGGTCTCCAGGTCTGTTGTGGTGCAAAAAAATCCCTGATTTTCAAAATAATATTTCTGTTAAAAATAGAAAAATGCTATTAATTTTTATGCTAATGCAAAATGTGTTACACAGTGCTAACGCTAATTATTATTATGCCATAACTATTCCACGGTACACGGTACTCATTCCCAGCTAACGCCTCGGTAACAGACAAAGCGATGCGATGCGCGATGGTTAGTTAGTTACCGAGTTGGGAGTACCTTGGTAATGCAATCCGCTGCCATGTTACCAACCGCGGGCTGTGTACTGTATACTGTGTAGCCTGCAGCCGAGGTTTGCATCTTGCCGAAATTCGGCACTATTTCGCAACAACGGCCGAAACGTGAGACTAGCTCGCTGAGAGAAATGCTTAAAACATTTCGGACCACGACTAACGTGACCATTGTTTTTGCTCAAAATGGGACATCCGTTAAAGCGCCGTTTTTCGACACACGTCAAAAGGCGCTGGTTGAACGCTGGCCATCGCTTCCACACGTTGGCCAAGATTTTAGTACGCTAAGAACTAACGGAGAGGGCTGGATTTGTGTGCGCTTTTAATGTCCTCATAGTCGTCCAGTTTAACGATTTCATTGTCACACGTCAGCGTACTGGCAAACGTATTGGCCCACGTATAGAGCCCATTGCAGGTAAAGCGAACCAACTAACTTTAATTTAATTTAAATTTAATTAATTTGAATTAAACTTGAATTTAATTTTACTAACGTATACAAAAAAGTTGCCTTTAACAAAACTTATAACACTAACATCTTTCGTTGAATTATTTAAAAAAAACAAACATAAATACAATATTCAATATTTTAACTTAATCAGATTTTTGCTCATTTAAAAAAAAAAAATTGGTATTTTAAATTAAAATCATATGTTTTGAAGAAACGGAAAAAAGGGTTTTTATTATACTGATAACAAAGATGTCATTAAGCAATGAGTTTCCTTCACCTTTAAATTGTCAGTTATTATTATGTAAAAATTGTTATTTTATTTTATTTATTTATTATGGTTCAAAAATAATTAACAATACATATGACATTGGTATAATAATCACAAATTCTTATTTAAGATATTGTTCATCAATTATATGTGAACACTGCATACACGAATAAAGAAAAAAATATATGATGAAAATTAAAGTTAATTTTTTTTTTTAAATTGGCTATCTTAATTGAATTCTACGATTGTCATAAAAGTTATAACAATAAAGTATTACTAACAGGTTTTTATAAATTATTTGACCCAACCAACATAAGTGAATATTTGATTTTATAAATTGCGTCACAGTTTTCCTATAATTATTTAATGTATCGTTAGAGATATCAATATCAGCACTACTTTTAAATTATCATACAATCTTACATACGTGATAATGCATTAAAGTGCGCCATATTATTATTGAAGGTTGGGAGATAAAATGATGTGTACGATCTTAATTGCCGACTGGAGAAATTTAGGGGTACATTCTCTAGAAAAACAATGCTACTTAAATATTATAAATAACCACAAAGTTAGTGCTTTAAATATGAAATTTATTTTATTTACATTTGTTGAGACTTGAGTCCCAATTCCACAAGAAAAAAGTTCTCTTTGAGTTGAGACAAATAATCTACTACAATAATTTTATGATACAGTAAGAACACAATTAAAAATAACACAAAACACATCAATATTAAAAGAACAAACAAAGACAAACATTCGATTTACACGAAACAAACAACTAAAATAATTATAAAATCTAGGAGTTTCCAACTCAATTCCCCCCCCCAAGGAAAATCCTGTCTTGAAGAGTTTACTAAAAAAACAAGGTGGTCCCATTTATAATGGGACGCGTGGTCACAATAACCACGACTGACGCAATACAATACAAGATCGATCTTAAATAATAACATTCACTCTCTGTCTCAACTGGCTAAATGGAGTGTTGCAAAATTACAATGTGAAGGAGAGAGACAGCGCTGACAGTAGTGCCTGCAACGTGTTTGTAAATTTCGGCTGTCAAATTTCAAAACCTAGTAAGGGACATATTTAAAAAAAACTTATTTTTGCTATTTTGTAGTTACTACGTTATAATGCATTTCTTTTAAAATTCCATGAGAAATAATTTCGTGTAAGGATAAATTGATTTGACGGTCTAGTAACGAAAATTATTTCATTTCGCGATAGCAATTTTAAATGAAAAAAAAAAAAAACCCAGTAATTAACTGTCCTTGGACTGAAACCTATTTTACCTTCAAGTAACAAAAATGATTAGGATACGCTGCGGTTGGCGTACTTGTACTGTACCCTATGCATCATTCCGTGCGAAAAGGAAACGGCGATGAATTAACTGGGTTACGAATTTACTACGATTGTTTTTCCTATCGCTTAAACAAAAAATTCCTGTAAGACTCATTGATAATAAAACTATTACTAGCAAGAAACAGTCGAGTATCATTGCCTGTTACACGTGATAGGGTATTTGGCCATTCGGGCCTCATTTGATTGGCCCTCCGGGCCTCGGTTAATTCAGATCTCGGGTACCTAGTTATGTAAGAACCCATCTTGAATTTGCGTCTATCGTTTGGAATCCACAATACATTACTTATATTGACAGGCTGGAGAAAGTACAAAACAAATTTTTAAAACATTTGAATTTCCGATGCTCCCTTATATTTCCAAATCATGACTTATCTGGACGTTTTCACAAACTGATTAACCTTGAAAAAAGGAGAACATTAATAGACCTCACATTTCTCTATAAAATTATTAACAGTCTAGCTGATTCGTCCCAGCTCCTCAATAAAATTCAAATTAACTGTCCATCACGTGCCCTACGAAATCACCCAACCTTTAGAATACCTAGTGTCAACACGAACTATTGCCAGAATTTGTTTTTACACAGACCGTGTTCCACTTTTAACAGCTTTTTTAACCATATAGATATATATCATACAGGATTACAATTATTTAAAAATAGTGTATTGAAAACTTTTGAATAAAACTCCGGTTGGTCCCTTTTTCTCTTATATCACTCAAATGACATACATTAATATTATTATTATAAATTAAATTTCTCTTTTGAAATTTTGTATTACTACTAAAATCGCTTTAATGAAATTTTATCGACTTCTCTTGGTTTAAAATCTTCTCCTTATATGGCTTTTTCAAATTTTAAAGATTACTTGCTATACTTGTTATTCCTTCTTTATTTTTTCTTTTTTCTCTGCTGCCATTGGCATGTTTTTATACTTTTAAACTACTTTTAATTACTTATATTATATATGTTAATAAAATCAATATATTGCTGCTCTTACTATAATGTGTCATTAATTTTGAAGATGTTTTTTAAATTGACCTAAATTTAAATTTACTGTCTTATATTTCACTTAAAGATTCTTCTCATCGTTTCTTTGAATCCCTTAAAATAAATATGTGTTTATGTTTTTCCTTTTTAAAAAAAAAGTTATCACTATTTTATTTTATTTTTACATCTGAGTATGTTTTTCATTCTTTATTTCCATTCTTAATTCTTAATTACTCTTACAAATTTTCTTCATTTTTAATATTATTTCCATTTGTAAATACTCACTACAAACTACACACCTTAAAATATATTTTTTTCACTTAAATTTTAATTTTTAAACAACTTTCATTTATGTTTTCTTTTTCCTTCTCTTTTTTATACTTTCATAATTAACCTTACATTTAATTGCTTTTTAATATGGAAACTTCACTGGTCCATTAGAATTAAGTCCAATTGTGTAAAATATTAAACTTTGTAACTGTACTGTGTTTCCTGAATAAAAGAAAATAAATAAATAAATAAAATAAATAACTCCTGACCTATTAAATCATAACTGCACATGAAATATTGGTTTTAAATGTGTCACTAGGCAGCAATATTTAATTGTTTTTGGACTAGCACCTAAAGCATGAGCTTGATCACCTTACATTCCGTGTAGTAATAATCATCTATATATCATGCAATCGGAGTACCGATGCAGAGCCCTATGCGCCGCTGGGCAGAGTAGTGATAAGAAACAAACTTTTGTTCGTTGATTTCCAAGGCAAGTATATGAAATGGTTTTAAAAAATAAACGTGATAATTAAAACGCAACACACTCGTAAATTACTTGGTTCTTTAAAACATCATAATTTAAATAATCCATCATGTAGCTTATTCTCATGTTTTTTTTTTATCTATTGATATATTTAACACGCCCCTTAATTTATTAAAAAATACATTAAGAATGATTATTTCTGACTGCGATACGATCTCACTTGCTATTTAATGACGCTCACACTTACACACACCTGAACGTTTACTCCCACATACACACAAACACACCTTTACACTTACTCTCACACAAATACACATAAACACACCCTTTTGTTGTACCGCAATTTAGTATGTATGATTTTTATTTAGAAACTTCGCTGGTCTGTCCTTAAGCCGTATCTTTTTTATGTTATTATATCATTGTCGACTGCTTGTTTTTGTAAAATAAATAAATATCGAAAAGATGTACAACATTTCAAATTTTATTTCAATTACTTTTTTATACTTTTACATTGTTTGTATTCTTTTTTTGTACATAAAAATGTTCCCTCACTTGGGTGTCCCGTGCCCAGGGAAACATTTTACAAAATGTGAAACATGCCTAAGATTTGCTATTTAACAAAGTTTACATAATAATGACAATAAAAAAACGTAATTAATCCAATTAACCTAATTATAATAAACATAATAAACAATAAAAAACAAAAATATTAATAAAAAACATAACCAATTTGCACAAATTGTTTTGGATATATTATGTAGGCCACGCATGATGATATTTTTTTCCTTCCTGATCATTTTCCTTTAAAACAGTTACAACGTTTCAATATTTAGCAAACATTTCGGCTTTCATTTGGTGAATACTTTGCATCCTGTGCCCGGACTGCCCGGTGGCAAGGTCGAATAATGCTTAGAGAAGTCTGAGTTATGATTGAAGGTATTAATGATCAAATACATACACGTTTAATGTACATGTGTATTAAGGCAGTGGCAAATTGCGATAGTATGATATTGCGTAGTGTGTTAAGGACCATTTTTCAATGACGTAGAATTTGTTAAAAAATGAATAAAGATCAAGGCAGTATTGCAAATGATGTTTTTATTGCAGTCTTATTTATTGCATTTTTTATTACGACAAAAATAAGTCGTCATCAGGCCAAGTTGGTCCACTGCAGGACTTACGCTTCCCCCTGTCTCCTCGACTCTTCCCGTCCTCAGCCGTTGTCTTTCTTTAATAAAATAATAATATATTTGGCTGATTTATACAGCGCCATATATGTTAATAATCACCTCAATGGCGATTTATAATTTTATACGTTAACTTACATTCAACTAAGCTAAAGTTACACATTATATTTTCTGATTTCAAATTGAAGGTATGATAAACGAAAGAAGTGAGATTTTAGCTGAGGTCTGAAATAACTGGGACTGTCAATGATTTGCAAGTGTAAAATCAATTATACAGGGTGTTAATTAAGTAAAATATTTTTTTAGAACAACTAAAATCTTAAAAAATAAAATACAGAAAAAAAACAAATGGTTGCTTACTTCTGCAGTAAACAACAGAGGAGGAGGGAGGAGGGAGTCTGATACACCGCCAACGGCCCGGCCGCGCCCCCCTCGCTTCTCCCCTGCAGAGGTGAGCAACCATTTGTTTTTTTTATTTTTAATTTTCATCGTTCTAAATATATTTTTTTATATGCTAATATGTCTTCTTGCCCATACTGATCATCGTGGTTTCGGATGTGACAGGGTTTAAAGAACATCCTGTATAGTTTACAACATATTTTTTTCATAAAAGAAAAATACTTGAGTTCTCATTATTTACTAAAATATTTTAATTTTCAGACCATTTCCTAAAAGTTGTAAAAAACGTGCTGAAAAAATGGAAATCGAGTTGCGGTAGAGTGGGATTTGAACCTGGGACCTTTGCTCTGTGAGTCCACAATACTACTACGGGACCACAACCCGGTTGTATGTACTAACTTAATGTATAATTTACATTGATATAATAATGATGATTAAATTCTTACATTTCATTAGCTATGCGTTTATAATTTAGTAGTTAAAGTTTTTTTTTGTTATCGGAATATTAGTTAAGAACTCTATAGACTTTAAAACATAAAAAATCTCAATCTTAGAACAGGCTGAGCCACGTTAGATGGAGATTATCCTAACCAGAGGACGACGCTCCGTATTCATTTTCTAATACACTAGTTCTTTATTTTATAGATTACCCGGTATT
Source organism: Micrasema longulum (assembly GCF_059751315.1). NCBI lineage: Eukaryota > Metazoa > Arthropoda > Insecta > Trichoptera > Brachycentridae > Micrasema > Micrasema longulum. Next base: position 52,804 of record NW_028278121.1, read on the forward strand.
AAATATTTACACTTATTAAAAAAATAAATATGAAAAAAAATATTCAAGGCAGAGGGGCCGGCAATGGCAAAAGCACGATACCAAACCTGGTGTTTGGGCAGCGCCGGATTTTGACAAGTTTTCCTATACTTGTTAGTTCAAGCAGTAGCATTGATAATGCTGACCTAGAGGTAGATATTGTTTGACATGTAATTTCCCTAATACATAGATCCGATGAGTATATTATGGCCATTTTATAAAAGGATTTCAATACTCTAAAGAGTACCCATAAAAAGGTAAAAAACTAACATAAAAATCTCCATTTTAGAAGAGGATGATCCATGTTAGATGGAGACTATCGTCACCAGTGGACGCTCAGTATTTATTTTTTAATTCACTAGCTTTCTGTCAATTCCTTAGTACTAAATATGAATGGTTATATATGCAATAAATTCATAAAATAAATAAATAAATACGCCCCTAAATTATCGTTTTTTTGTCTCTTCTTTTCTAGAATGTGTTGTTACGTCACAGCAAAGGCAAAAAGTACTATTTTAACATATATTGTTATAATGACTAGTTTGTGACGTGGGAGGCATAATATAATGACAATAATAATTACGTAGCAGATAAGTAACAAATGATTCATAAATTCTTCAGACAAGTTCAAAGTTAAAGTATTGATTCGACCCACAAATTCAATAAAATTAATCACTCAGTCGAATAACATAACTACGTTTGTTAAAACCACAATTTTGAAAAAAATAGATATTGACTTATCGAGTGCATAGATGCATACAGTCAATTATGTTCTACTAAAAACAGCCAGGCCGCTTTCATACAAAAAAAGTAATAATCACCTTCTAAAAATAGTGTTGATCACTAAAACGATATTTCTCAATTTGCAAAAACCACCCACAGCAATAGAAAAATATTTCGGTATGGATACTGCCTCCAGAAATCTTGTTCTCTTAAATAAATTTTAGTGGATACATATTTAAATGTTTTAAATTCATTCATTTAAATACACCTGTAATAATAAAAAAAGTTTTAATACAGAATATCAATTCATACATGAGTTAGTTTGAATGAGGTATCGTTCAATATTAGATGTGACTGCAAAATGCATATTTTAGGTTGCGTGGTCAGTCTGAATTAACAAAATTACAAAAATTCCTTTACGACATAATTAAATTCTTATAACAAATCAAATTAATGATTCTTTACAATTAAGTACCTTAATGCAAATATAAAATAATACGTTCAATACATGACACAACAAAAGATGCAAGGCGGTAAAATTACCCTGGTATTTTACGGTAATTTTACCAGATTTTGGTAAAATACGATATTTAACGGCAATTTCGTTAAAAAAATTAATATGACGTACTAATTTTTATTTTTCAAAGATATAACAAATACGAGTAGCTTTGTTTTAGGACACGTTACATGACAGTGAAAACCAAGTTTAGATCCATCGGGTGGTTGTCGAGATTTATTAAAAGTATGGGACGTTCATGGTCATTCGGTATGTACTTTTTTCACATTTTTGATTTAAAAAAATATGAAGATTTGAAACTTAACAGGATCTGTTGACATAGGGTCCGTTGTTTGTAACCCTAAACGACTACCACTTTTAAAAAGATTTAATCTAAAAAAACAAACGTAATTCTGAGAAAATGAAATTTACTTAAAAATTGAAATATTTTTTTCCCTCCGGACCAATACTTTCATCATAACATGTTCGCTGCCTAGTTGGAACATATGGTGTTCACAAAGATTCTCCGGGCATCTCAGTCAGCTGCCAGCTCTTGTGCATCCTCACAAGTCAGGTGCGCATCTTGTAGTTCTGACATGAACTGCCAACTAAATTAGCAGCGGACGTCCAGGACGCCGAGAACCTGATTCCTTGTAAAGCAGGCAAACCTGAAGTAGCATTTTATAATATAATTATTTTTTTTTATATTATAATGTACACTGTTTGAAGTATTTGCAATTTTTACCACCTGAATATTTGTAAATCTCAATACTTTTATCAGAAAAACTCTTTTTAAAACCATCGGCAAACCTTTTTTTTAGATGCACTCGAAGTATTAAAAAAGTCATGATGGTATATTTATTTATTTATTTGACACTTTATATACATATACAATATATAAACATATAAGGGCGGGCAGATTGCTTTAACGCAATTTCTTCCTAGGTAGGACCGTTCAGTTTGAGAAAATTGTAAATACATGGACATTCTGAATCTTACATTTTTATATCAAAATTAAAAGCAGAGATTAACAAAAAAAATAAAAAATTAACACTACATTATGAAGAGAGGAGAGGGGATAGGAAGGAAAAAAAAAGGATAAAGGAACAATTTAAATATTTAGATAGTGACATTTCAATCTTGATTTAAATGTAAATAAATAAGGGGCGTCTCTAACATTAGTGGGTAGATTATTCCACAATCGAGCGGCTACTACTGTGAAAAAGAGGCAAGAAAATTAGAGCGATGACAGGATATTAAAAGGGTTCTCTCGTTACTAGAATGAAGAGATAGTCCGTGTTGTGAAAGAGGTTGGATGAGCTCTCTCAGATAAACATACATAGACAATAGATTAAATATTTGAGCTCGCTATTCGCTATATTATACCCTCTATTACTTTTATTTAATAAGGGTGGCATGTAAAAAGAAACAAATCGGCACTATTCAAGACTAGTTAATATAACCGGGACCCATATGAACATGGTAATAAAGGTTACAAATATAATATAAATATATTTCTTTGAAATCCAAATGGGAAAAATTACATGACGAAAACTGATTTTTAGCTATTTTTTAAGGATGGTGACGTGTGTAAGCACTACCGTTCTTAATATGTACTGTTGAATCATATAAAGTACTCTGTATTCTTTGAAGAGCAAGTCACTTGGATAACGAAATGGTTTTTTTTTTAAATTACTCGGATTAAAGATTTCTGTGCAACTGTTACCGGCTTAAGGGTGGTTTTTGTGCAAGCTCCCCAACCAATTAGACCATAAGTCAACACAGAATTAGCTAGTGCATGGTATAGATGTTTCAGGTCTGGGACTTTAGGTATATTTTTGAGTGGGATATAAAATGTATCAAATGGGAGTCAAGGGTGCTCATTAAAATATTTTAATAGGTTTTGAACGTGAGTATCCTGACAAAAAGACGGATACGTCTCAAAACCGGTAGACATAGAAAAGTCGAGAGTTGGCTATGTACAATCACTTACGAACATTAAATTACTGATCCTATTTTGCGACAATACATCTTCATTGAAACTGCATTACACATCAAAACAGTTGCTATGCAAGTCATCAATTTTAAAGAACCGCTCTGTTATCAGCTAAGAATTTGAATATTAACTAATTTAATTACTCCGTTATTAAAAGTGTCATTAGTTGCTAATTAGTCAAGTTATTAATGATATAATTATTCCTTTGCATTCATCTGTAGCATGCAACTGTATTTGCATTTAGATACTTATCAAGATAGGCACAGACAAAATATAATATGAATTGTGTAGTGCAATGCAAAATTTGTAGTGATATTTGTAAATGGTATTAAATTGTTGAGTGCTGAGCTAACAATATAATATTAATTTACGATAATATGAGATCAGCGCCCTTAATATTTAATCAATCGATTTAAAGTCACTCAGCAACAGATAGCTACTATTCATCAATTTTAATGATAAACTTAAAACATTAGTTTTTTAATAAATGTATGAAATATTTATCATCATCATCATTCCATGTCCGTTCCCTAGTTGGAGCATATGTTGTCCACAAGAGCTTCCATGTATCTCTATCGGCTACCAGCTCAGTCAGCAGTCTTGTAAAGTAGGCAAGCGTGGTTAAGGCTCTCAGGAAACATCCGCAGTATATGGTCTAGCCAACCGAATCGCTTCCGCTTGATGATAGTTGTCACCGGAGTTTGCTGCGTCCATTCTCTTATGACTTCATTCCTCATAAAATCAAACCACCGCATAATCGAAATTCTTCTGAGTCGCTTATTCTCGAAACTTAGTAATTTGTTGTTTTGGGCCCTAGTGAGGTGACACGATTCGCATTCATAGAGGAGAATAGGTGTTATACAAATGTTATACTGGTGGCATTTAGTTTTCGCTAAGTAAATATCCGATCTACAGACAGCCTCCATACTGTTGAATGTGGCGCCTGCTATTCTTAGCCACACTCCTAGTTCTCATTGAAAGCTGCTTTTTTCTGAAACATTTTTGATTGATTTTTTTACTGATTTTCTAACCCATGCATGAGGAGTTCCTATTTAGCTTATCTACCGTGACCGGAAGAACCCCGACTGGATCGTCAATTAAAACCACATTATAAGCAATAAAGACACACTATTAGTGGCAGAGTTTTTGGGAGGGGGAGATGGAAATTCCCCAATATAGTGGAATCGACTTACTTAGGATAAACCCCATGAGGATTAATTGCGAAAAAATAATTATTAAAAAATATATTGGATATCCCAGTAAGAATATTTGTTTATTATGCAATTATAATATCGTCGCCTTAATTTGAATACTAAGTAAGTAACTTTGAACAGAATTTGCGATAATGATTGAAAAATTTTCACCATACAAAAATCATTTATCTCTGTCATTTTAAAGAACAAATTTTGACAGAAAAAAGATAAAACACATTTTTAGAAGAACACGTATCTCAAAGAAAATATATAATAATCAAAAGTTGGTAGGTGAGCAGTATTATTATATTTTACATTCGTTTGAAGAAAACACTTAAACTCTTGTATATGTACCTCAAAAACAAAATATTTGTTAGAAAAAAATATTTATTTTTATTTTGATACTTTACATACATATACAATATACATACATATAAGGTCAGGCATATTGCCTTAAGGCAATTTCTTCCTACCTACCCAAACCGTTCAGTTTGAGAAAATTATAAATACATGAACATATTGAATCTTACAATTTTATTTAAAAAATTAAAACAAAGATTAACAAAATAAAAATATATTTAAAAAAATCAACACTATACAATGAAGAAGGGAGATGGGATGGGAAGGAAAGAAGAAGGATAAAGGAACAATTTAAATATTTATATAGTAACATTTCAATCTTGACTTAAATGTAAATAAATAAGAAATGACTTATTTATAAAGTTTTTATTATATTCTCTGAAGTTATCACTTATTGACATACGTTGTATTCAAATTAAGGTGACGTGACGTGTCATGTTGGTTTTATATTTTAATGCAACAACTATGGTGATGGTGTATAGTGAGTTTTGCATGTTGGTTTAATTGGTGTCCTGAGAGAGAGTGGTTATAAACAAATATTAAATCAATTATGTTTAATGATCACATTTTGTTCAAAAGTTCTACATTTACAAAATACGGTGTAGTTTTTAGCGTCTGCACATGGCGCATACAGCAAATAGCGACCAACACAACAATAATAATAGGTAAAGGCCTACATATGTATTAGGCAGGTACTGGGTACTGTGTACGTACATAATTATGGCGTTACAAAACAGCAAACAGTATTGCAGACAAGGCCGTTTTACATTCGAGAGTAAGGCGAGGTGTTTGCTGTTTACAGTTCTACCGAGGTTTGTTGCCAGTTACTGTACTCCCAAGAGACAACCTACTCGCCACTTACCTACTGCTGCTATTTAGTTAAGAAAAGAAACTAAACAATTTTCCAGATTTTTCTGAAAAGATTTGTTCTCTCTATACTAAACAATGCAATATTTTAGATTCTTTGATAATTGAATTGTTGTTTTTCAAATTGTATTTTTATTTTTACGATAACTTTTTTTATTTGCTAAAAAAACATTCTTAAATAATACGTAGAATAATTAAATATTGTACAACTGTAAAATAAATAAACTAGTAGGGAGTCATGTAATTGTTATTTTGCATAAAAATGTCTGCCTTAAAACAGGTCGTACCTAATTACCCAGACTAGACACAACCCAGAGAAATCTATTACCTTAAATATGCACTAAATTTATTTATTTATTTATTTATTTATTTTATTTATTTATTTTGTTCATTAACGCCCAAAAGGCATTTACAAAAAATAAAAATGAATTACATGCTAACATACTAAATAATAAACAGAATATACAGAAAAAATATGTGAAATTAGTTAGAAAGAATATGATAAAAAGTTTTACAAAGTAAAAAAACAATAATAACAAAGGTATGCAAGAAAAAACAGTAAGCATATAAACAAAAAATGCAAAGATATAAGCTTATGAAATAAATTCTGTAAGGCAAACAATAAATAAAGTGTTACGGTAAGCAAGAAAGACATTTTTAAGTTAAATTAAAAAACAAGCAAGCATATATTATTACGAAAAAATAAGAAATAAAAATATGTATCTATGAAATACGTATTTGCCAATACTACAGTGCAATTTGATATAATGGTAAAAAATAAAAAAAAACAAGTATAAGGTAATAAAAATAAAATAAGTATTTTTTTTTAAATTATGAAATTGAATTGTCAATAATGGTTTGACGAGCAGCTACAAATAAACTTGATATTTTGGACTTATAAGATGGTAAAGAATTGGACAGAATGTCTGCAGCCGTTCCATAAGTGTTACCTAACCTATGCAGTCTCGGTATCAATGAATTGTTTTGTTGGTTGGAAGAAGTACTGGAGCAATGAAACAATAAAGTACTCCTAGTGTTGACAGCCGGTACTCTAAAATTAATCAATTCAAGTATTTTTGGTGCGTCAAAAAGAGAGTTTACAATTTTATACAGTACAATGAGATCATTAATAGTTCTTCTTTCAGAAAGTGTTGTTAGGTTAAGCAGTGTTAATAAATAGTCATAATTCACATTTTGAATTGGAATGTTTAGTTTGTAGTTTATATATCGTAGAAATTTATGTTGAATGTTTTCTATATTATAAACATGAACATTATAGCAGGGTGACCATATTGATGAATTAAAATCTAAATTACTTCTTACAAGAGAACAGTATAATATTTTCAATGATCGGATGGACTTGAAGTTTTTTGTATTTCTCAAAATAAAGCCCAACATTTTTAATGCCTTGCTTGAAATTTCATTGACATGATAAACAAAAGACAATTTTTCATCAAAAAATACCCCGAGATCCTTTATCATTGATACGGTAGAAAGATTGACACCGCCAATACTGTAACAAAAAATGAGCGGTTTTTTTATTCGATGAAAACGAATGATCTGACATTTTTTAGTGTTTAAGTACATTTTATTTTCTTTACACCACTCATCTAGAGAATTGAGGTTCTGTTGAACGGACAGACAATCTTCAAAGGTCTTTATCACCCTATAAATTTTAAGGTCATCCGCAAAAAGTAAAAACATGACGTCATTAAAAATTTTTGTAATATCGTTGATAAAAAGTAAAAAAAGCACCGGACCCAAATGAGAACCTTGAGGTACACCACTGGTAGCCTTAAAAGAATAAGAGGAAAAAGACCTTACTTTTACAATTAATTGTCTATCGTTCAAGTAACTAGTTAACCAGTTTAGAAATTTACCTCCAAAACCCATTTTACATAATTTAGCTAATAGTAATTTATGACAGACCTTGTCAAAAGCTTTACAAAAGTCAGTGTATATGGAATCAATTTGTAATTTCTTACCTAGTGATTCACTAATATAATTTTCATAAATAAGGAGGTTAGTAAGAGTGGATCTATTAGATGTAAAACCATGTTGCTGAGGTACAATAATACTCTTAATTTGCACCGATATTTTATCAAGAACAATACTTTCAAATAACTTCGGTATTGTAGACAGGATACAGATTGGTCTGTAGTTTGTAATGTCATTCTTATCGCCTTTTTTGAATATTGGGATAAGATAGCTAGATTTCCATTTATATGGAAAACAGCCTGAGGTTAAAGAAGTGTTGAAAATATTTTTTATTGGTTCAGCTATTATAGGTAGAGAAGATTTTAAAAACAGTGGTGGGATATTATCGGGACCAGCAGATTTACTAACGTCTAGGGCTTTTATTTTATTTATGACATCTTGAAGAGTAATTTGGCAACTAGAAATATCCAAGACGCTATCTAAGGCCATAGAAGGAATGTCGTTATCGGTTATTACATCGTCAAAAACACTTTTAAAATAATCTGCAAATAAGTCAGCAACTTTACGTGGGTCATCTGCTCTAATGTCGTTCAAAAACATTGAACTGGGGATACTGGATTCACCTTCTTTAAGAGAATTAGTAAAATTCCAGAATGTTTTAGGATTGCTAGTGACAGAAAGTTCTATTTTATTAATATAAGATTCATAACTTGCCCTAGATAACTTTTTACAATCGGCACGTGACTTTTTGAATTCCAAGTAATGTGAAAGAGAGTTTGTTTCTTTAAAGCGTTTGTGGATACTTTTTTTATTATGTACAGCAACAATGGCATCTTTACTAAACCAAATTGGAAAAGTAGAAGTTTTGGCAGTGCATAATGGGACATACTTATTAATAATATTATTTAAATTCGAGTAAAAAGTTTCTAGCGTATCTTCTATGTCATTTTGATTTGTAAAAGACCAGTCAATATCGCTGAGTGATGTTACAATTTTTGCGTAGTCCGCTTTATGAAAGTTAAGTTTGGGTTCCTTGACACGATTAATTTTGTTTTTTAAGCTAAAAAATACAATGTCCAGAGGAGGATGAAAAAGATCTTGAGGAAGAAGCTCTGCAGATGATGTTGACACGTTAATTTCGCTATCACATAAAGTACCAGAATCACGAGGCAAACATTTAGGTATATTAGTAAATACCAGGTCAAGCTGACGGCCCATAGAATTAAACACTGAACACACTTGTGATAACCCTACAAAGTTAGACATATCCATGATTTCACGAGCGCATCCTGTTGCAGATACAGTGGGCAAGTCATTAACCTCATAGTTCCAGTTAACATTTGGCAAGTTAAAGTCACCCACTAAGATTATTTTAGCATCAGAATATTTTCTTTTAATGTTTATTACCTCCTCTGCGTGGTTACTGTAAATTGATAATGGTGATGCTGGAGGTATGTATACGCAACCAATGATAATTTTTTCTTGTAAGGTGCTAATTACTATATACACTTGCTCAATGCTATTAAAAAGTATTGGAATTCTCGATGATTTAAATTTATTCGAGACGGCAATAAGAACGCCACCCCCTCTTGATTTGTTGCTCGAAGACTTATTTCTATCGCATCTATACACGTTAGAACCGAGGAATCCCAGTTCATCAGACAGGATATTGTTGTCAAGCCAGGTCTCAGTAAGGCAGATAATATTATGGTTTAAGACAGGTATTGATGTTCTTAAATCCAAAATTTTTGATTTAAGTCCCCTAACGTTCTGGTAGTATAAATTGAATTCTTTCAGTTTTTTGAAGCTGATCTAATAATTTGTGGAGAGCCATTTATGTATTTGATGGTAAGGTTTTGTTCGCCATTCGTAGTTCTTTGTTCTAGTTGTTTTCTAAGATCGGCCAAATATATTTGTTGATTACGTGTCAAATCGTTTTTAATATATATTTCTTTATTGGACACAAATTTTCGATTTCTTAAAACTGTATTTGCTTGTATCGAGCTTTTAAGAATGACTTTCGTAGGACGAGGGTGAGTGTTCTTTTTAGCACCAATACGGTAGGTTTTTATGTCGTCTAGTTTTATTGATGTGTCTAGATCTTTGAATACATCAAGAACTCTTTGGCAATCTGAAATAACAACACCTGAAGCACTGTCGGGGATTTCGGGTAAATTGTAAATAATTACATTATTTTCCCTTTTTATGCGATCTTTTAATTCGGCCAGGGTGCACTCAGTTTGGTTAGTATCCTTGTTGGCTTCTAAAGCTAACAGCCTACTCTCGAAAGAGTCCATTTTAAGTGCGATTTTCATTATGTCGGCTGATACACTTCGTTTCAGATCCTCGATACCTTCGGTGATTTTGCGCATTTCAGCTTGAAGTGCAGATATTGCATTACTTAAATCGAGATTAATAGAAAAAGGCGTTAGTTGGGGAGAGCATATTGGTAGATTGTCGGGAGTTTTTTTCAGATCTTTTTTTGGACCCATTTTCCCTTTAATATTATAAAATATTTTCCTTTTAAATTATATTGTTTTATTGATGACTGCGAAAATTTAATAATTTTATAAATGCAGAGACATCTGTCAGCAACAGAAAATACTAAATTCTTTAATATGAATAAGTAAAGTTGATCAATGAATAAGGTGTAAGTCTATGATAAGTAATATTTAATAAAATAAAATAATACGAAGTCGACAAGTGGATTCGAGCCCGGGTCTGCGGATCAGGATTAAGTGCCTCTGTCGATATAACCACGGGCCACCTGCAGCAAGGTGACAAATTATTTGTATCTAAAGCACATAAATGTTATTTTTTGACTTTTTTCTTATTGTTTGTTGTTTTTTTTTTTTTATAACACAGCACATTAACCGCAATTTGATAAAACGTTTGTAAGTTTATTTTTCTTCACAACACCAACTATTTATTAAATTAGGTATAATGTTGCAAAAGACAATACAGTATTGAAATGTCACAATATTCGAACAACACAAAAACGAAATCGAAAAATCACTTTTGTTCATAAAGCACTTCACAAAATGAGTTTATAATTGATTGCAAGGAATTGAAACCAATTTAATTACGTAGACTGTAATATGTTTAGCTGAATAGTACGGTTGAAACTTTGCTTTTTAATAAATATTGCTAAGGATACGGCGTTTGACAGTTGTACGTTAGCGTTAGCTAGGTATCAATAAAGTAATTGTAATTTTTGTTAATAAATTGTGATTTTTATTAATTTTAAAATTAATATTTTATCATATGTTATCATTATTATGCAAGTATTTAGTATTATTATTAAAAGTATTATTTATTGTATTCGAATTGTTTTTGTTTAAAAATTATTAATTTTTTAAATTATTCTTATTTTTCGTTGTTGTTAATTATTATGACCCAACACGGGCACAGCCTAAAAAGCCATAATATGTTGGTGAATATGTACACAAGTGCAAAATGAATAAATGAATATATAATATAACAAATTACAACAGAGATGGAAAACATTTTATGAAGGGAATATGGAAGTCTATGCATTTACAGGGCTTGTGACCTGTCATGAACTGGTTAAGATAGCCATTTTACACACTGTGTAATATTCACCATTTTGCCTTTGTTTGAATTTTTAATGTTTAAACTTTGCACTTTGAGTGTTGTGATAGATTTCTGGTTTACGGAAAACCAATCCGCCAATCAAGATAACTCACTGAAAATAACTTATGGCATCACACGCAGACAAATAAAAAATTACATGTTTTTGGCTTAGTTTAGCCAATAAAAAAAGTTTTTTCTTATTCCAAGAGACGTCAGCTAAAAAACTCAATATTATTTGCTGATTTTTATTAACACATTTATTTTTAAGAATTATGTACAAAATATTTCTTTGGTGATATGTAGATATATATTTTTTTATTTTTTATTTTTTATTTTTTATTTAAATCTTAAAATAGGGCACACATATCATACATATTGTTATGTGTGTTATAATAATAACATTACAAATATATTTAATTTACAAATTGTTTATCACATATGTCTTGACCATTATTTTAAATTTTGATATGTTTTTTTCTTCATAAATATTTTTTTTCATTTCGTAATACTTTTTAATTGCTTTAAATAAAATTGAATTTTGTGACTTTGCCTTTTTCCTAAATGGAAGTCTAATTTTGTTCTTTTCTCTAGTATTGTGATTGTGTTCATGCTGGTTCCGATCAATTTTTTTCCAAAATTCTGTTTTTTTATTAGAGTTTATAATTTTATGAACAAATATCATTGTATTGTAAAATATTCTTTGTTTATATGTTAATAATTTCATTTCATTTACCATCGACTTTACCCTCGTATATCTGTTTTTTTTCAAAATGATTCTAAAGGCTTTATTTTGTAATACAGTTAGTTTATCTATGTTTTCTTTGTTTGATAAAAATAAAATGCTACTACAGTAGTTAACGTGTGGTTCAATAATTGCTTTGTAAATAGTTTTGCAGGAGTCCTTATCAATAAATCTTCTGATCCTTCCCAAAATTGATATTTTTTTTGCAATCTTATTTATTACCATCTTAGCGTTTTGGTGAAATGTAAGTTTTGGATTATATTCAAAAAAGAATGCACATAAATGTTATTAAACATTAGAATTTACTGATTCGGTTAGTGGTTATACAAATACTAACGGACATTTATTAAAACCGTAAAGTTAATGCTTTTCATTTAAATTTTAATGTAAATTCTTAATCTTTCTAACAATGAGGAAATTCAGTGTTTTTTTAATATTTTTTTAAGTTATGTATTTCTGAAAAACCTCCGCGTGGGACGTCAGAGGTTCTTCTCTGTCGGTTCTTCCGATTGGTTCATTTATGATTAGCAAACCGGATATCCTTCACAGCTCGTATCATAAGTTGCTTCATATGAACCAGTGACATCGTTCAATGTAGTGCGTTTTTATTTAAATATTTTTAATGAATCTTTTCGTACATTTTTAAGAACCTTTGCAGTATAATTTAATGCTCTTACTTTTACCGCGCGCAGGAAAACATTTTTTGTATCCAATTTCCATTTTAGGGGTAAAGTTTTTCATTGATTAATTTGTTTAAGTTATTCGGCAAGACACATTTAATAAGACAAAAAACATTTGATTGGACTATACATATTTATGTATAGCAAAAGATTTAGTACCAATTTTTTTTGTTTCTGTACAGGAATTTATTGACTATACGTATTAGGTGTTAATATAAGTTCTGCCTATTCTTTTAAACGAAGAGAACAAAGAACACAAAAAAAAAACAAAAAAATACATGGCATCTTCAACTGCGGAAATATCGTAACCAGCTCAATTGAACGAGAACAGAAAGATGGTCTTGACAATGCTCGCTTTCGTCTATTTGACATTCCATTTTGAAGGCCTAGAATCAAACAAAATAATAAATTTTACGTCAAAGCAAGAACAATATCTTGTAGAGCATAAGATTTTCTTTTGAATGACGTAAAACGCTTTCCCATTTTGTTTTACTTTTGGTGTTCTTAACGAAAAGGCGGACTATAATGAAAAACAAATTTCATTCAGTTTTGTAATTTAGAAATATTTGAGAAAGGATAGGAACATGGAATGGATACCTACCTTTAATATGATCTGAATGTTTTTCAATTTCTGGCACTGAATGACAAAATGAACAATAAAATGTTACAATGTTTTCCACGACGCGCGACGAATACCACCACTATTTATCCGATTTTATGTGAAGTCAAAAATGTTTTTTGGTTTTTGTTCTAAATTCAAATCTTCTAATTTTGAAATTCTTCTATCTTGATGTCAGGTAGGTACCATAAGAATGGGTCAAAAGAAGGATGGAGAAGAAAGGTAATCGGCCAGGAATAGTATCGATAAATGCTGTAATTTACTTAACAGGTGTTCATTAATAAATTTGGAAAAAAATAGGCAAAACTTATGGCAACACATGTATTAAAATAATTAATCCCTGGGGTGATATTCCAAATGCTCTCGAGACCGAAGAAAACACTTTTATCTCGCGTATTTTGTTTGTAAAAACACGAGATGAAAGGGTTTTCTACGGACGCAAGAGCGATTCAAAATAGTACCACTGGTTTCATATAGTCTAAAACCTAAATTTAATATCTTTTCATACTATTTGCAGACATTGTTTATAACCTATACCAGTGGCGGCTCTTGACCGAAAACATTGGTAGTGCATTTCTTTACATTTTGTCAACTTGTTTATTATTAAGTTCAATAATATTATAATAATATGATAGGTATGACGTGATAAACGAGCAATAGTATGACAGCCCGCGCAACATAATACGCACGTTATAAACAACTAAATTCGTACTAATATCATATCATTACGCATGTCAAAAATGACATTCCAAACAAACTTCAAATCTGCGCATGCGTTGGCAATGCCCGGAATATGTATATTATCTTCTCCCTCTAACGCACAATTCATCGGTATGAAGCATTGTCTGTCTCGCTCAAATGACGATTTTAGGAGATATGATATATTTCACACAAATTCAGGGTAAAAGATTGTGCAAAACAGAATATGCACTGCGACGATTTCGCATGCGTAGACAAGATGATAAAATCGTCCGCTAGAGTCGATTTCACTAGATCTTTTGGCGCTAGTATTGAATATTATGATGTTTACGTGTATAATATTGCAGCGAATCCCTGTTTCTTTCTAATTACTTATAACATAGTTTTACTATCAATAAAATTACTAATTTTTTTACACAAATTTTTATTTGGCAGTGCACTGCACTTATGCACATACTAAGGAACCGCCTCTGACCAATACCTAAAATTATGTTGCTAGAATAATTAAAATATAGGTACATTGTTTAAATAAATAAGAGAATAAGATTACAATTAATTATTGTCTTTGATCGCAGTTTATGCGAGGTGTTTCATTAAGAATGAGTACAGAGTGAGTAACGATTGATTTGCGCAACTGAGCGAAACGATTTCTTTACAAGTGCAGAATTCTAGAGGACGGTCTTGTCACGAACTCTTTCATACTAATTTCACGAAGGAAATTCTCCAACTTTATTTAATAAGCATTGAGAATATTATGTCTTAAATAGCAATTACCCAGACAATGATTCGGCCGTTATAACACACAGTGTTGCTTCGAACATTATATTGTTATGTACGAGAGTTCTCGAATGCTCGACAATGTTCTCGAGAGAATGAATTTGTGTTTGCTTATTGAATCACAAATTAATTGCTTTTTTATTGGCAATTATTGTATACTGTTACACTAAGTAAAAATATTTATGACTGAAGAATATGATATAACAATAAAGAAAGAGTAAAGTACGCAATTGTACTTTCTAACTATAACTTTAAAAAAATAAAAAAATTGTAGAAAAACAGAGAGAGGAAACATCATTGAGAAGGGAATACAGAAGGAAAGAGAATTTACCGGGCTGATGAAGAGATGTTTTCTTGCTACGAGCAACAGATTAAGATCTAAATAATTCCCTAGGGAGGAAATCTAGCATGTCAACAACATTTGGACATTCTCAATACATGGTTGAATAAATTAACTGGTACAATAAGATGAACATATTACAACGGAGATGAAGAACATTATAGACAAGATAATAGAGAAATCTAAGCATCTACAGGGCTTATGACTTGTCATTGGCTGGTTTAAGTGGCCACTTTACACACTGTGTAACATTCGCCATTCTACTCATATTTGAACATATATATACCTTCAATTCTTTCATCTGTTTATGTTTGTGAAGTCAAAGATCTGAAATCTTTATTTGTGCGGGTAAGACTAATTTAATTGATTATTTCACCTACTAGGCAACGCCTGAAAATGATTATGATTTTATTTCTATTTTTTTTTCTTCGTCATGGATCAGGTGAATTTATCAACAATAATTTAAGTTTGTCTAAATTTTTTTATACCGGATTCAACTTCCCGGGGAGCTGTAACAATAACATATTACAGCAGAGATAATGAACTTTCAGACAAGATAATATAAAAGTCTATGCACCTACGGGGCTTAAGACCTGTCATTGACTGGTTTAAGTGACTACTTTACACACTGTCTAACATTCACCTGTCTACCCATATTTGAACATCGATATAAACTCAAAATAGTGTTGGTATTAATATAATGAGTTTTTCTGCTGACATTTTTTGGTGGAACTGTATTTTTAATTATAATAATAAAAATACGTATGTAGCTTTGTTCCACTTTTATTTATAAATTTTTACCAGTGACCGGGTTTTGTCGTGACCGACATCGTTAGACTGGCGGGAGACTAGGTAGGAAACTAGGTAGGAAACAAGGTAGAACAAATTGTGTATTTTTTACAGGTTTAAGAGGATTTCGATTCACAGGTTTTACACTATAATGATTCATATAATTCACACTTATAGATTACGCAGACAGGGTAAAGTCTAAGCTAAGCTGAATTGCACTGCTTAAATTCGTGCTGTGGTAGCGGATGTCCTGCAAGACATCGGACCCTTCCGATTGATTTAATTTTGATTTTAGTGTGAGATCATTTAATAAATATAAATAAAACGTACGTATATATCAACCACAGATTACAATCTGAAGATTAAAAGTCACAGGAGTTCAAAACAGCAAAAATGGCGCGTATACATTTAAGGAACTATATTTCACATCAGCTTGGATGTAAACAATTTATTTATTAAGGTTATTTTTTTTTATTATTAAAACAGTTATTTGCATTCTTATAACTAACACAAATATTTGAATTTTAGCGACCATTTTCAACGAGTAGTGAATAACTTTATTTGAAAATGAGAATCAAGATGGAAAGAGTGGGGTTTAACCCTCAAACCACTGCGGTGCTATTCTGAACAGCTTTCGCAGATTTATTTATTTATTTATTTATTTTTTTAAGAAATATTAGCGTTCTTATAATTTACACAAATATTTCGATTTTGGTGGCCATTTTCAACGAGTTGTAAATAACTCACTATTAGAAAATGGAAACCAAGTTGGGGTAGAGTGGGGTTCGAAGCTCGGACCTCTGATCCGTGAGTCCGCAACACTAGCTACGGGACCAGAATCCGATTCATTTTCTGTAAATACACGTATTTTTATTATTTTCATCTCACGAGATAAAAGCTTTTTCTACGGCCGCGAGAGCGTTTGGAATATCACCACTGACCCGTGAGACAGCGACTTTTTAAACTAGTATATTTTATTTTCATATTCTTACGATTTTAATAAAATTACAGAAATATCCCAATAAACAGTATATAAATAAATAGGTAAATAATATTTTTAAGCTAAATTTATCAATGGTATTTAACCCTTGTGTGGCTGTGGTGTCACACTAGTCGACATAGAACACAAGACTTGATATATTTCTCTTATTGTTTTGAATGATGAACTCTTATTTTTTGTAATCTTCAAATGGAAATTTTCACACCGGATTTGGAAAAAAAAAGTTATTCAACTATGCTGGATATTAATACAAAAAATATTTATCCTTGCTACGCGAAGAAAAATATCCGCTAATTCAGCAACACATCATCATAAGAGAGAGCACGAAGATAAAACTCATAACAAGGAATTCAGAGACGCTGTTCTGTGGCGGGTGTTGTGTAAAATAGATTCAGTCTTCAGCCGGTTGATGACAGTGATGGGGGACGCACGCGCGTAATATGAGCAGCGTATTTGTGAGATTGATTTTTTTTTTCTATAACGGGGCTTAATTAAATGTTTATTTATATAAGTTATGAAAAAATAATTTTTAAACATTATGTCTCCATTTTTTTTTTCAAATGTTTGAACTTTAGAATTTTCGATGTTACATCACCGCGCGCAAAGGAATTTTTCACCACAGTCTTTTGAGAGTTAACTAAATTTTAACGTGTTTGCACACCGGTATCTTCTATCGTTATGTTGAGGATTTATCTATATAGATGTAGAAGTTCATAACAGCATTTATAATATTGATAGTCGATTCAAGTAGAAATGTCTGAAATAATTTATCGCTATGTGCAACGAAAGCGTCTGATCAGAGAATAATTGCATTAAGTTATTTTATTAACGTACCTCTCTCTTCTTACGTCAAATCCACTCATTATTGAGCAATTCCAAATATTATCCACTTAAATCTTATGTTGCTTGTAGTTACGATTATTTAACCCTTTTATATCCAAATTATTTACTGTCTTTATTAATTTCAAATTAATTAACAGTTTAATTGTCATGTTCACAAACTTATCATGGCATTTTAGGCAGTGCCTTGATAATTGACATAGGAAAAATCTATAAAATAAAAATTTATTAAAATCCGTATTATGCAATGTATAGTATTTAGAATAAGAATCCAAAATGTTGGATACATAAAAAAATAAAAATGTATTATACACGGTTGCAAATATAACCTAGGAAACTGAATAGAAAATTAATATCGAATTGATATATTTAGAAAAAAAAATAAAAAAATATTAGGTAATTCAACAAAGATACATACTAGAAAACATACAATTTGAAAGCATCCGTTGATACAATTTTACATGCATATATATCTTCAATTATAGAATTACACAAAATAGATTTATATATTAAGCTGTAACACATATATTGTTATATTTTTTATATATTGCATATACAATGCAATAAAAAAAATTAGTTGTACCTGTGTACTTATTGAATAAGATTTATTCCTAAGAGATTATTCGCAAAAGCGAAATAGCGTTAATTATATAAAAATGAATGAATGTAAATTACTCATACAAGTATTATGTATACATATAGTTACAAATATACTCCAATATACAAAATAATAAATTCTTCTTCTTTTTCGTCATATTATTTAAAATAAGAAATATTTATTTCTTAAATAAGTAAGTAAACACGGTAGCTTTAATAAAATATATACTTACTTCATCTTACAGTAAACACAATATGTAATTTTTGATTAATTTAAACTCTTTTCATTCTTCATACATTCAGGCATTTCGTCATTCATTTTTAAACCTTAATGTAATTTTGGGATTCTGTTTTTTTTTATTGTTTTTTAAATAGCATTTCTACTTTTACGCTCATAAAACTGTTTATTGCACACCATTTATTAATGAAATATTTGAGCATTCAATTATTTAAAATAAAAATATTATTTTATATCAGACTCTTTTATATTGGTAATTTAAAAATATTTCATTTCGGAAATCTTAAGATCAGTATTACAGAAAACTGTTGTTCACCTGATATGATGAAGTCCAACTGCTTCTTCATTTCTTGGGTTGTATTCCTGGTGGTCGTCGTCCAGATGGGATTTCATGGGCTGCACCGTGCACAAGTCCCTCCAATATCTCTGTCAGAATCTGCTCCATCGGACGATATTCTCTATTTCATACGATGGGGCATCCCATTAAAATAATAAATAATAAGATGAAGGCATAATTATTTTTAAAGCAATTATTATCTATAAGTTATCAGTAAAAGTTATCAAAAAAGTAAAGAAAACTATATTTTTTTATGTATGTAGGTACGACAGGAATTATTTAAAGTTTTTTAGTATTTTTATTGGATTTTCATGATTAATGGTTTATAAACAATTTTCGATGATTTTTAATAAACACTCGGTCTCAGATTGATTATATATGGATAAAATTAATATAACGTGTGTTTTCATCCTACACAGTTTATTTTGTTTTTTAATAAAATAAATTTAATTTTAGACATATTTTTAAGGTGCCTAAAATATGATAAGGAATTGGCTCCGAAGCAAGCAAACCAGAAGCTAGTTGTCAAAATTAAAAATAACATTTCTGTGCAATGCTGACTTCCAACCTTGAATAGGGTTGTATCATGGCTAGAGTCGGAGACTCATGGATCAAAGATTCGAGGATCGCACTCAACTCTACCACGACTTGGTTTCCACTATCTTAAAGTGAGTTATTTACAACTCGTTATAAATGGCCACCAAAATTGAAATATTTAGGTAAATCATAAAAACACAAAGATTACGTTAAAAAAAATATATAGCATAAGCAGAAAAAAAAGACACGTGCATAGGAATACCAGTAAAAAAATAAACTTGCTGTTTTCTAATTTCAGTAGATTAATGTTAATTTTCGTGTGTATTTGAAAGAACACCCGGGCTGAATGGTTTAAAGTTATATAACAGGTAATAATACCCAGTGATTGTGTTTTTACTCACATTAGGCAGATTCCACCGATATTCGTATATTTATTAAAATCAGAGCCGTGCATTATGGAGGCAGAGATAAGCATTATCGACAAAATCAAGAAAGTAGTGCTGCGTTGGTTTGGACGTGTAGAGCGAATGGACAGAAAAAAAGGGCTGAAAATATTTGCGATGCAAATGTTGACGGACGCCATGGCATGACTAAATCAAACAAATACTTGAAGATGGAAATGTCAAATGTGGGAATAATCTGCATTCGTACATGTGAAGATGTACGATATAACAAGTGAGGGTTGGATACAAAGAAAGAGTGATTTGGCGTACTATCCTCTTTACTGATCCCTACGGAGAAACAGCGTGATGTTTTTTTTGTTTGTTTGTTTATAAAAATATTTAATGTAACAGGACAACCTCAGGGTATGGTGATAGGTCCGCTTCTATTTATTCTCTATTTAAAATTTAAATTAAAAAATAATATCAAATGCCGATGATACGGTGGTTTTATTTGAGAGAGTTAACTGGAACTCATTAAATTTAGTGGCTAATGAATAAATAATAATTAAATTAAAATTGTGGTTTGACAAAAATATATTATCTTTATGACGGAAAAGATAAAAATCGTCCCCTTTTTTATTAACAAAACAAATTTAGATTCAGTATAAAAAATAATCATTCACCAAAGCAATTGCAACAAAACTAACTGCGATCTAACATGTTTAGTACTTGATACAACAGATAAAATTCAATATCTTGGTGCATATATAAGCCAAAACTTAAAATAGAAAGACCATATAAGTGAACTAGTTAAACGAATTAGAAAATGTAAATATATATTTATTAAATTAAGGAATATTTTAAAAATAGATTATTACTCAATTTTAAATTTTTTGTTAGAATATGGTATTATAGGATGGGGTGGCGCATATGCCAATATATTAAATCCTCTTAAAATAGTACAAAGATTAATTATAAAAGTAATTTTAAAGAAACTTTTAACATTTAATATAGAGAGTCTAAAAAATTCAAGGTTTATGCAGTAGACACTCTTTATAAAATAAATTCTATTATCCAAATTTATAAAGAAGAAAAAAATAAAGAATTTTAGATGAATAAGTCACTCAGATACCAACATAATATTAAAATTCCTAAATTCCACACAAGTCATGGTCAAAATAGCTTTATCTTCAAAAGTTAAAAAATTTAAGTTATCTCCCCAATGAACTAGAAACTATTAAAAATAATGTATCAATAAATAAATTTAAAGTATTCAACGCAATTTTTTTAACACGTGTAAACTACATTAAATTTGAATTAGTATGAACGTATTACTGTTTCATGTTTTTTTCTTAATATATCCTATGTTTTTTTCCTCTCATGTACTCTTATATTTGATATTATGTAAACTCTTACAAATAAACAACTACAACTGTGTAAGTCACTCTCCAAGCACAAGAGTTAGTCTCTTTTTTTGTAGAGTTACAGTGATAACATTTACTAGATGTAAAAAAGAAGATCTGTATAGATTTTTTTTAAATGTACCTTTTATGAAATTTATTAAAAAAAATAAAATAATAATAAATATGTCAATATTAATACTATGCCTAGGCGTACCTTTATACCAGGTTTATGAATAAGGCCAAAAGTCGAACAAATTGTTTCCTCTGAGATTAAATTAGCAGTATTTTTTTCAATAAAGAAATTCACTGGTTTTTTAAGAGACGTAATTTTATACCCGGTTAATAAGTAAGGCCCATTATAATGTAACGTAAGCTACTTTCGTACATTCAGCGACAGCTTAAATTACGAAATACCAAATATTTTGTAGAATTATCTGTCATCAACAGTAAGGTTTATGGACATTTTACGGTTTATCGATGTAATAATAGTCATGCTTTTACTGTACCTACGTACATATAAAATTATAATTAATCAAGCCACAAATATTCAATCGAAACGCGAACAAGTATTTTCTCAATACAACATAAACCATACATACATAATTTTATCGTTGAAAAATAATTGTTTTTTGTTTGTAATAATAATTCATGTTTATTATGTTGGCATTTTTCTCAGGTTCGAGCAAGAAGTAAAATTCAGTTCTGTATCTAAGTGGATGAAGAATACATTTCTGTGTTTGAAAAAGAACCAGAACCCCCTAAACGTGTGTTTTCGCTTCGATTGGTAGGTACGCAAGAACCCTGAAAAAAGAAATCGAGTGGACTTAAGTACTCCTCGCAGTGTACTCGTAATAGTTGGGTCGTTCGCTTACCATGTTTGAGGTTCTGGGATCGATTTCTAGTGGGTTTGACGTAAAATACTGATTATAAAGGGCGATTTTCACATTAGTATTATTTCAATGTCCCTTATTAAAATGTGAAGCATAATACTGATCAAATCGTCTTTACTAAAAAAAAGTAAATTGAATGAAATGTAACAATGTTTGATTATGTCCAAATGCTTGCAGACCGGCTGCAAGCATTTGGACATAATCAAACATTGTTGAATTACTACCTGGTAAAAGAAGAAGTATAAAAATTGGAAAATTGTTTCCAGGCGTTGCCTAGTAGGTGATTTGGTTCAGCCGGATGAATCTCACCCACGTGATAAAGGTTTCAGCTCTTTCACTTCACAAAAGTCAACAGATGGAAGAGTTGAGGAAATGTGGATGTTCAAACATGGGCAGAATGGTGAATGTTACACAGTGTGTAAAGTGGCCACTTAAACCAGCCAATGACAGGTCATAAGCCCTGTAAATGCCTAGACTTCCAAATTTCTTCTCGAAAACTTTTTCCCTCTCTGTTGAAATAAATCTAAATATGAATGAAATGTGCCCATCATGCTTTGAAGCTTTTTCTAAAAACATGAGAAAATAAGTGATTTTTTTAAATCAAATTTTTGGAGTTCTTCAAAAAGTAGGATATAAGGATTGGATGCTGTACCCTGAAAAATGGATCAAAATTGACAATAGATTATTTTATTTTTATGTTATTAACATATACGGTAAAATTGGTTTGTACAAATCTTTTAATGAATAATTTTTGTAAAAAGATGCATTTCTTTTTACCCAAGATTCAGAAATAAAAGTTTAACCTTTAAAGTATATGACACGTTCAGTAGACGTTAAAAACAATTGAGAGATAAATGTAAAAATCCAATTAAGTAATAAAATAATTTAAAATATTAATATAACACGAATCATAAAGTAATGTTTCATCTAAAAATATTCAATATATTCAAAACTACAAAACCATGACCCGAATTCAATTAAATAAATTTGTAATAAATTTTCTACAGAATTTAGATAGAGAAAAATATGAAAACTTACTAAAAAACATTCTTAAATAGTAAATGGTATATCTATAGTATAACTTCACAATAAATTAAATAGTGGGTAGTCATGTTATTGTTTATTTTTGCATAATTTTTTTTTGCATTTAAAAGGTTGTACCTAGTTAGGCAGACTATACATAATCCAGAGAAATCCATTACCTAAGTATGTCACATAACCGAGTATCGCACGCAACTACACTGGCTCAGTATCAGGCATAGAAGAAACATTCACATTCTATCACTTTTTCATAATATTTTAAATAATTCCACTTCCCTGTTTATCTGAGAGAGCTCGTCCAACCTCTTTAACAACACGGACTATCTCTTTGTTCTAGTAACGAGAGAACCTTTTTAATACCCTGTCATGGCTCTCATTTTTTTGCCTCGTCTTTCACAGAAGTAGCCGCTCAATTGTGGAATAATCCACCCACTAATGATAGAGAGGTCCCTTCTTTATTTACATTTAAGTCAAGATTAAAATGTCACTATCTAAATATTTAAATTGTTCATTTATTCTTCTTCTTTCTTTCCCACCCCCTCTCTTCTCTGCACTGTAAAGTGTCAATTTTTAATTCATTATTAATCATTGTTTTTAATTTTTGTATAAAATTGTAAGATTCAATATGACCATGTATTTATAATTTTCTCAAACTGAACGGTTTGGGTAGGTAGGAAGAAATTGCCTTAAGGCAATATGTCCGCCCTTATATGTATTTATATTGTTAATGTATATAAAGTGTCAAATAAATATATCTGAAGTAGATAAAGAAATTGTAATTTTCACGATTTTTTTCTTTTTAAAACAGTTTGTTTAGTCAATAACGTTTTCAGTTCGCTCTTTTTTTTTGCCATCAAGGAGTAAAAGTTTCCTTCTTAAAAAAATGTTTTCGATGTCATATCGGTCAAATCTTTTATCATTTAAAAATAAGTCGTTTAATTTTTTCACAAAATAGTGTCGTCTGTTACTAAATCAATATGACAAAACCTGACACGGGAACTGACATAGTATACTCGTTACTGTCAATTGTTTGACTATCTGAGATAAAATATCGAAGCACGGTTTACTTACCGCTATTATTTACACTTGCAGCGTTTCGACTTACTTTTTGTCGACTGTTGTACCCGGCATCGGCGATCGAAGCGTCTTACGTAACAGCGATTAGCGAGAAATGGGAAATGTTCACAAAGGATTGACCATAACGGCTGCCATCGACCACTAAACTGCCAGTCGGTAACTAGAGATCAAGAGCCTAGTGCTGGAAGTATGCGACATTTTTTCACCGGTAGACTAATGTCGAATGCTTGAATTGCTCATACTCGGCATTATTAAAAAGCGTTCGACAATGATTTGTGTCAACTCTTTCATATGTTGGTATCAACCATTATTATTAAGATTAGAGAGGTAAAACAATTTTAAGAAGGGAATATAAAGGTCTAGACAAGGCTTATGGCCGTTCATTGGCTGGTATAAGTGGTCACTTATAAAATAAACGATCCTTAAAATTATAATTAAATATAAATTGTTTTCCCTCTATGTTGCAACTCAATTTGTTGCAACAGATTGGGAAAACATTTAAGTAGGTATTTACAGGGCTCATGACCTGTCATCACACGCGTCACGGCGCAGTTGGTTAGACGGCTAACTGTGAAACTGGTGTTGCAGGGTTGATTCCCGCCAGTTGAATGAAAAAAATCCAAGAAATATTTTTTCCTTAATTGGTCTGGTTGTTGTGGTGTATTTTTCATTACCTCCTTCTATATTCCCTCTATCCCACCTCTGATAATCCTTTAAAATAGAGGCTTAGCGGGTTTTTCTTTTTTTTAAAAAAAAGGTCTGATTTAAGTGGCCATTTTACACACGTGTAACTTTCACCATTCTGCCTATATATAAACATCCACATTTGTTCAACTCTTCTATCTGTTGATTTTGTGAAGTAAAAGAGCCTAAGCTTTTATTATGTGGGAAAGATTCATCCGGCTGAACGAATTCACCTACTAGGCAACGCCTGAAAACAATTTTCCAATTTTTATACTTCTTCTTTCCAATACAAAAATTTAGCCTGTCTGCATACATTTGGACATAATCAAAACATTTCTTGTATTAACTAACCGTGGTTCAAATCTCACTCTACCCCAACTTGATTCCCATATTCTAATAGTGAGTTATTTACAACTCGTTGAAAATGGTCCACCAAATTAAATGTTTGGGTACATCATAAAAACGCAAATATTTTTTTTTATATATAAAAAAAAAAAACTGGTTAATAATTTTATACACATATACTATTAACATACAAATGCAAAATGGCGGGCAAATTGCCTTAAGACAATTTCTTCCCACCTACCAAAACCGTTAGAGTTGAGAAAATTTGTGGTATGATCATATTGTAGGTATATCATAATATTCTCATTTTAAAACAAAACATTGATAAATGCCTACGTTTTTTCTGAAACCGAAATTCACTAAATATCTACACCATACAATGAAGAGAGGAGGGGGTAAAGAGGGAACGAAAGAGTCTTTATGCCTTTATTTAAAAATGCAATTTAAGTTTTTTGACAAAGTAGTTTTTTTATTTTATTTTTATGTGTGTATCTATGTATATGTAGGTACAATATAATTTAGTACAAAATAAACTTTTAATTTTTATGCTTTTAGTCAAAAAACTATATAATGAAATAAAATTCAGTAAACAAAATACATAGCTACATACATTAAACATGCTCTTTGACAATACATATTGTACATAATATGTATAGGTTAAGGAATTGCGAGTTGTATTTTTTTTATGTTCAACAATCTGAAAAAACAGATTACATTACATTACAAAATAAAAAAACACATTCATATTTGATTCACAAAATAAGTTTTAAAACATGATATCTCACGTTTATGAAATCCCTGTAAAGAAATTATCGTCTGGTTATTAAACGTCTTTTCAGTCGCAACCGATATTGAAGACGAATGATTCAAGAATAGCCCTCCAGAAATTCACAGACATTGGAGAATGCAATGCACCTACATCACGTAATAATGACATTATCTTTTATTCCACCGTGGACCGTTAACCGCAGGCACAATCCAATCCTCGAGTAATGTTCTACCTCCATACAAAGCCAATGCTCTTTATTTGTTTATTTTTACAGAACTAAACGGCAACTGTCAAAGGTGGTATTTCAAATTACGTCTTAGGCAATGGATTATATAATCCAAGCCACTAGAATGTTGTTTCATGTGAAATTAATAATATCGCGCCTTTCATTTTTTAGTCGTTTTGACGGTGCAATAGAAGCGTGCTGTTCTTTTAAAATATTTTTTCTCAACTCTTCATACTAAGCAGTCTCGATTGTATATATGCAACTCTAGAGCTTCGAACACGCTTTACGTGTGTAACTCAAAGTGTGACAGTACAACATTACTAATTACAAATAAATATCTGAAATAATAATTATATTCATCCTATAAGAAATATATTTATAAACATACTACATACAAAATTTTGTGACAAAAAAAAAACTTATTGAAACTCTACAATATTTGAGTTTGTCCAAATGTTCGTAGATAAAAGACTGGATTTCACCCCCTCGGGAGTCATTAAGATTAACAAATTACAACAGGGATGGAGAATACCTTAAATAAGGGAATATGGATGTCAAGGAATTTACAGGGCTTATGACCTGTCATTGACTGATTTAAGTGGCCACTTTAAACACTGTGTAACATTCACCATTTTGCCTATGAATTACATACTGTGTAGCTAAATAAGGAATAAAGATGTACAAATATAGGCAGAATGGTAAAAGCATAAATGAATATAACTTTTTCATTTGATATATTTTACTAGTGAATTGTCCCAATCATTTGTTGCCAAATAATCATTCTAATTATATACACCAATACACGTTGTGCACAGTACTTACTTTGCTATGTTTTGATAATTTATTTTTACTGCCTAAAATAAAAATGAAAATTAAATGCATGCATGTCTAGAATTAAAATCCATAAAGAAATTGCAAATGCAATAAATATGGTTTATAGACAATTTCACGTATTTGAAAAAAAAAACATGATCGGAGGAAAACGAAAAATGGGAAACGAATGCAGGAATAAATATCTCGGTCATGTAAAAATATTGTTACATCATAAAAAGTAAAGTTAAATCAAGATTAAAGTTGCATGATTGTTGCACTTTTTTTTAAATGGGTAAATATGAGCTAATGATTATAATTATTTCAAGCAACTCATTTTGACTATTTTGACAAAAACACAAAAAAAAAAAATTGTGCGCATTGGTATTTGTGTGTTTGAATATATATATATATATATATAAACATATTTATAAATATGTGTATACCAGTAGCAAATGGTGATTTTATTTATGGGTAAGCTATAAAAAAATATCACATATTTGTGCCTACGTAGAAGATACATGTATTTTAAGTAATATATTCTATAAATTGATATTTTTCTGTGGTTCTATGTGATACAACAACTTTCATCCATAAAATCAGCTCAAACGACGTAATTTCGTGATATATTAAATTAAATAGATATACTATCCATTACATTAATACATAACTCGTTATAAAATAAATTAAAAATAGCACTATGAATTCAGTCGATATTAGGTACTCAATTGAAATGTCAAATGACCGAATTGTTCTAGAAACTAGTAGTGCTAAAAACGGTCGCGTCGAGCGCCATATAGCCTGCAATATGACGCATCGAAGTAATTATGGTATTATGTGAAAAGTACCATCTCAAAGAAAAATAGCACTTAAGAAAAAATGATTGAAATACTGTTTTCCAAATCAAGAATCTTCAAATAATTTAAATAATCTGCAAGTTTAATCCAGGAGAAAAAACCCGCACTGGGGTTAATACATTCAAAATGTAGTATACTTATTTGTATGAAAAAATAAGCTGGAATAATCGGCTAGTTTCTTGGATCACCGCAGGCGCTGGGCGCGCTTTATTTATATTAGGATAAAAATACAAACGGTGGAAATGATTTTTAAAAACAGTAATTATCTATTAGTTTTTCTGTAAAATAAGTTACAGTAAAACATTGTTATGGTTAGTCAAATATAATGGTAAGCTGCGCATAATCGCTTCTATACACGGTTGGCCCCTGGTGTATACTGGTAAGTTTTTTTTTTAACTGTTCTTTCTTTTAAAAAAAAATACTTGTAAATTGTTACCATGTATTTAAATGTAGTTGCCTAGCTAGAACGGAGTTTACACACTTGTTAAATAGGCAGAAATATGTTTTTTAACATGATCAAATGTATAAATAAATTTTTAAAAACCCAACAAGTTCGTTATGAACAACAAATTACAACAGGGATGAAGAACATTTTAGAAGAGGGAATATGGAAGTCTAGACGTTTACAGGGCTTATGACCTGTCATTGGCTGAATTGAGTAGCCACTTTAAGTGGTCTTTTGTCTACCAACTTTGGTCAAACTTAGAATATTGTAAATTAATAATGATAAATCAATTTAAAATACTGTTTGTCTAATGGACAACATCTTATGATGTTTTCAATCCCAATACATATTATCGTCTTCGTTCCACTTTCTTTTGACCCAGATATTAGTAATATACATATTTTATCGGGAGATTATTTCAATCAGTCAAATATTTTAACACATTTTGATTACAAACTTATTGTTAAGTCAAGTGTCAAATAAACACATCCTTAAATTATAAGTGAGATCCTACTGTGTAACAACAAACTTATAGCAAACATAAAGGTTTATATTGTTATGGTTTCTCAATAACTAATAACACTTAATTATTATTAATGACAAGCAATAATTTTTGTGGCCAAAGTAAAATATTTATTAGATTTTCTCCCATAGCCGTGTTTCAGAATGGCGAAGTTAACGGCCTATAACAGTAGGCAGGTATTATATATTATATTTCCTCACCTAATACTCAGATTTACAGTGGTAGACGTCAGTTATGGTGAATGTTCTATTAACAAGACTGTAAAGCCGCAATAGGAGAGAAGAGAAATGACACTATCGACCTTGAGATAGCAATTTTATTTAATAAATAATATTCTCGAATTACTTTTTTAAACATTAAATCAATTATATTAATCTAACTCAATACTTTTCACGTTCGTCCATGAGATTAAAATCAAAATTGATGAGATTAATTTATTTGCCTATTAGTCAAGTTTAATCGTTTAGTTAGGTATGTGAAATCAAGGTAAGTGATGTACGAGAAGGTAAAAATTACGATTATTCATTATTTCACGTTCCGGAAATACTGATTCGTAAAAGCGAATGGCGCCATTGTTCGGGTAGAAATATAATGCTATCTCGTATTGAAATTACGTGGAGAGGAAACAAAGAGTCATCACGATTATTAATTAAAATAATGAAGTGTAAGGGACGATATTTATGCTACACAAGCTTAGTTCGAATTAGAATAAAGAAAATAAATGGACAAAAGACAAAAGAGGAGGTCGAAATATGAAAGGCAAACGGTGACGCAAACGACCGTAAACAAAGATAGAAGCATTGCGAGGTGACATAATGCATAACGAATCAAACGACCTTTTAGCGTAATAATATCTTCCTGCATTAGTACGAATCTACTAAACAACTTTCCTCTACAAGCCAGCACGATTTCGCCAAGTAGTGAGTTATGTGAAATTCTAATCGCAAATACCACGCGAGTGAGCATCGGCATCCTGATGAGACGGTCATTTCAGGCAGGAATCGTCTGGTCTACGGCGTACGCCACAGAGATACAAGCCCACAGGGCAAGACACCAAGACTACTAGATTACTAAATCTAAGATCTATCACCATTGCTGGAGACAGAGATTGTCCGGTAGACATTGCATCAGCGAGCCGTTCTCCCTACACGGATGCATGTAATAGTCCCATCAATCTCGCTGACGGCGTTGATACTTCTAGTGTATTGTATAACAGATTTTATCTTGTCTGTTGTCTCACATTAAACGTATTGAACAACATCATCTTGTTTCTCAGCTGGTGATCTTTCGTGGACTTGCTTTTCTCATTTGATTAATAATGCCCTTCTATGAAATTGACAAGACGACAAGAAGTAGGGTAATCATATAATGTCTTGCAAACAAATAAAATAATGTTTTGTTTTCAATTTGAAAAAAAACATAATTTGCCATATATACATATCTAGAGGTTTAAACCCGCCTTTTCCTGTGATGTTCCTGGCGTCACGAATTTCACTTAATTAATTAATATCATACAACTACTTTTAATATTACCATTTTTTGTAATCTTCAAGTAAACCTTAGCACATAAAAATACATCACATATTTAGGAATATTAGATAATTTTAAATGAAATATTTTGTCCATCGGAATCTCTAAAAATGACACAATATCGAGTACCTTTTATAATACATAATATGTTCATGAATGTTTCATATTATTATTATTTATTATTTATGCATATATTATTACTACCGACAAGTGCGGTCATTGTTATTGAGCTGCAGAGTTCTGATTCTTGCGCTATCAGTTTATTCTTTTAATAATATTCCGCTGATAGATTTATAATTGAACTATTGATTACTTTAACTTTTCCAAGATAATTTAATGCTCTATACAAAATTTTAAACATACCTAAACAATAAGGACCCAATTTTGAGGTAATAAATTAGTTCTAATACATAAACGGTTCGTTTGAAAAACGTCTGTTTCAAGGAATTATTTTGTATAGCTAGTAAACTAATTACGGACATTTGAAATAAAGTTTTGGAATAAAATCAAGTATTTACTCGGTCTTTTAGTCGGCCTCGTGGTGTAATAATCAGCTCGTTTGCCTACCATACAAGAGGTCTTGGGTTCGATTCCCGACGTGGTTTATATGAAATATTTATTTAAAACGGTATTTTCACACTAGAATATTTCATAGTCCCTGGACTTGTTACCTGAATCGTAAAATTGATCACCTTACCTTCATAAAACAATATTGATCGAGATATGCTGCGATTGGTCTACCAATCCAGTGCCCTATGCACCTTTAGGTGCATAAAGGGAATGATGAAACTTTTCTTATTATATTAGGATAGTTTTTATGTATTAGTTTTTCGCAAATTTTCGGACCATTTTTGGTAGTAAACAGTGAATTGAAAATTTGAACCTTTAAATTCTCAATTTAAATTGATTAATAGTAAGTTAAAATAATTTTGATGAAAATTTGTTGCAACAAAAAAGGATGACATTTTTAGAAGGCCATAAGCCCTGTAAATGCCTAGACTTCCATATTCCCTTTTCAAAATGTTTTCCCTCTGTTGCAAAAAAAAAAATCTAAATAACTTCTAGGAAGGAAATCCAGCATGTCTACAAACATTTGGACGTACTTAAAACACTGCTGATTTAACTAACTGGTATAAAAAGAAGTACAAAAATTGGAAAAAAAAATTCAGGCGTTAACTAGGAGGTGAATTGATTCTGCCGGATGAATCTCACCCACGTAATAAAGGTTTCTGCTCTTTTACATCTCAAAAGTCAACAAATGGAAGAGTTTGGGATTTCCAAATTGTGACTGTTTAAACATGGACACAATGGTGAATGTTACACAGTGTGTACAGTGGCTACTGAATCCAGCCAATGATACGTCATTAGTCCTGTTAATGCCTAGACTTCCATATTCCTTTTTCAAAATGTTTTCTCTCTTTGTTGCAACAAATTAAGATCTGAGTATCTCCCTAGGGAAGAAATCCAGCTAGTCTACGAACATTTAGACATACTCAAAACACTGTTGGAATGCTGACTATAGTATAATACCAGTACTCCTATACAGGTGCAAATCCTGGCACCTTATTGTTATTCTTGTAGAAAGGGGTCAGTGTTAAATAAACTCCTGGCGTTACTGCGAGATAATGTAGATCTATTGTGACGGGATTCTGGCACATTATCAAAACTCAAAACATCAAACTTCTGAGCTTGAGACTAAATGCTTCAGGAAAATATAAGGAAGGTATCAGTTTGCTCGATTTCAATATTAACACTGAAGGCCAAGAACGGACGCAGCAACCTCCTATATCGAGCGTCTTGATCTGGTTTGGACACGTGCTGCGAATGCCTCAAGAGACCTTTAACCCAAGTTGTCTCTTCTTCACACCTACACCTAAGGCCATTCTGGAAGGCCGTCAATGATGATTTTTAGACGTTATTAGGTGGAGCTTAGTGATGCGGGGTTGATGTGGGAGGAGGTGAGAGTGTGAGTAAGCGTTAGTCTCTTCTGGTTGCGTCTGCTGGTGTCCACGTGATCCACTTAGAAACGGATGTGGAAAAGAAGAAGAGATAATAGCCACTTTCAAAAACCGCCTGAAACATTATTATATATCCCCAAAATCCTAAACTCCATTACTGCTTTTTTGTTCTCAAATGTATTTTTTTTACCACTTTTTTCCTTGGTTCATCTGTCTCTCTTCTTTCAAACTCATTATGTAATCCCACATTTCCACATAATTCGTATAACATAATGTAATTTCATTTTTTTTATTAATGTTTATATGTGCAAACCTTATCTCCCAATCAAAAAACAGCTGATATTTTTTTATAAACTAGGTTTTTTTAAATATTTTATTTTAACATACATATGTATCTTTTGAAATATATTTATGGTTTTTTCGTACAAAATTTTGACCAATCTCTTCTTTTGACCAGTTTGTTTTTTGGTTGTCTGGAAGATATTGCTTTTAACAATATATCTGCCAAAGTACTTATTTCTTTGTACTTGAAGTTTTCAAAAAAAAAAAAAACATTTATTCCTCTTTTGTCGTTCCCTTATTGAAAGATTGCGATCCACATCTCCAGTAGGTCCTCGACTTTGCTAAATGGTGGCTGCTCATCGTATTAATATCGCAATTATTACTGTTATAAAGAAGTATCAAGGGATATAATGGTGTCATACAAAACGCATAGTCTGGAGGAGATATTGGTCAAGTCTTAGTATTTAAGCACTCAGGTGGTGAACAGCAACAAGTTACTAGTACTTAATATAACTTGTAGTTCTGCGCTACTACTGACAGGTATAATGGCGATGCAAAGTGGGTCCCTGACGTAAGACTACGCAGTACCTACCAGTATACCCAGTCTGGTACCACATGCCACTCGCAATAGTTAGTACCTAAGCTATACGGAGCTCATCCACCTCAGCGTGGGCATTCTGGACTTGAAATCTACAAGATATTTATTAGAAATTTGAACGAAATTCTGGGCAAGAAATCTTTTCAAAAATATTTAGATTTTTTTTGCTTGTTCGATTTATGTATAAGATATTCGTAAGGGAAGAAAGTGCCAATTATTGGTAAAATTAATTTTGAAATATGAAACATTAATTTCTGTTTTCTCGGTAATATTATAATTTGTGAAAGATGTAACATTTCATTATTTTTTATTTTATATACATATTATTATAATTTTATATATACCATTACAGTGTACATTCTGATTCACTTGAGCGCGTTCAGAAGAAATTTTTTAAATATATTAATTTTAAACTACATATTCTAGCTGCTTTATTAATTATAATCATATAATTTTACTTTATAAAGTGATCAATTCATTTATTGACTATCCAAATTAGCTGGAGTCCGTGTACCTGGTCGACATACCCTCCACAGATATCCTTTATGCTCTGCAAGTTCTAGGACCAGCTATCACATGCACTCGCCTATCCCTAGGCTCCGCAGATATAGAAATCAGCATGAGGACAAGGCTGATATATTTGGTTCTGGACTTGATAGTTATAAAACGAGTCTGATTTTTTTTTCTCTCGCAATATAATTCTTAAACTTTCCTTTATATTTAAAAATGGTTTCCTTTTTTGCTTTTTCATATGTATGTATTTATTTCGTTAATATTTTTAATTGCTTTTGTGTATTAACCTACTTGTTACTATTGTTATAGTTATGCAATTTTATCATTTCTTGTTATGTATTTTTAAAAGTTTTTTTTTTCACACTTGTGTTCAATACTTATATGCGGTTTTTATAAAAAAAAAATTATATTAAATTATAAATGGATTTATGTATTCCTTATGGATTTTTTGTAATTTTAAAACTCCGATACGGTTATTTTATTTACTATGGTTCACAAACAATAAACAATACATACGGCATTGGTATATTAATCACAATTTGTTATGTTTAGGTATTGTTGAACACAACCTGCACAAATAAGTAAAAAAAAAATATGTATAAATATATTTTATTTAAAAAAAATTGATGAGCTTACTTAAAGAATTTGATAATACGAAAGTTATTACAATCAATTATACTAACATGTTATTATAAATAATTTTTCCCAACTAACATAAGGGACTATTAGATTTTATAAATTGCGTTACAGTTCTCCTATAAAACAAACCTAATATGTTGTCACCACAGATATTTTAAATACCATTGTCACCCTAACATATATATTTTTTTAAATTCACAAATGATATTTTTGGCGCTTTTTCTTTAGACTTCAATTAATCTTAATGTGTGTAAAACTTGTATTACCGTAATGTGCTCATTATTAAAAGAAACATGTGTAAAAACTTCGCTATAATTCGCTAATGAAGCAAAAACAGTTTTACTCTTTCATTTTCATTGATTATCATCCGATGCAACTTTGCTTTTTTTAATCTAAATAATTATATTTTGAGTTTGTCCAAATTTTTTTAGTCAAGGACTGAATTCAACTCCCTGGAGAGCAGTTTTCATTATCATATTACAACAGAGATGAAGAACATTTTAGAGAAGGTAGTATAGAAGAGAATAGAATAGAAGTGAATGGAATAAAAGTGAATGAAGTGAATGAAGAATGGTGAATGTTACATAGAGTGTAAAGTGGCCACTTAAACCAGCCAATGACTTTGGAAAAAAACGGACACAAGTTATGTTAACATCTAATATTTTATTAGGTTTGCAAAATGTAAATCTACACAAAATATGACAAGTGTCCTATTAAGCATTAGCGGAGTTGTTCTCGTTACGTCACTAACCGAAGATTGGCGTACTCAGACCACTAAGCATGCCATGCCTTCGTTTCGTACGTTGGTTCGTATCCAATACATATGTCTCACTCTAATACTATTACAATCGTACTTTTTTCTCGTTTTTCTAACCACTGTTGGATTAATTCATGTTTCATAAAAAATGCTATTGCCAAAATCATCCGCTGAGGACTGTTTTCTGTTCGTTCCGCGGTGCTCTGTAGACACTTCGGGATCTAATTCGTATCCAATCAGACGCCATGAAATTGCGTTACTTGTTTTCCAATACTCGGGACGTGGGCGTTGTGTAGGCGAATTTATTTATAGACAATCTCATTTTGTATTCAGATTTAGTAAAACTGCTTCACATAAAACTCAAGTCCTTTCTCTCCGATACGAACTTAATCATTATTTTGTCACTAGGGAATATTTATCATATTTACAGGGTTGTCAACTCAATCGACCGAAAACCCGGGAGGTAAAATAAAAACAACAAAATATTCGAATAACATCATTAGTGAAAAACGACATTTTATTTTTTTTTATTTTTTTTATTTTTATTTTATTTAGAAAACATACAGTCATACAAAATAAGTACTAAAAACAACAATTTTTTAACATAAAAAGACCAATTAAGTTTTCATAAATTAAAAAGATATAAACATTAAATGTGACAAAAAATAAAAAATAAATAAGAATTTTAAGTGAAAAAAGGATAATTGTTGACATTTGCGTTTTCCATGGAGGTAATAAATTAAAATAAATAAAAATACCGAATGCACACTCCGAGCCATCCACGCACACACATGAACGCACATATAAAACATACACAAACATATACATTACATGCGGCACATATACATAGCATAAACCACTCAAGATGTACATTCAGCAACTATCCCAAATAATCGACCCCATGAAGGAATTTTCTGTACAAATGCAACGTGCAGTTAAAAATGTCTACATCAATACTGAGTCCGTTATAATTTCTACAGGTACGTCTAATGAATGAATTCGAGGTATAATTGTTTTTACAAGTTGGTACATAAAAAAGGGAATTTAATCTAGTATAGCGAAGAGGACAACGGAAACCAATATTTTGTAAAAGATACGGCGAATCAACTATGTTATTGAGAATTTTGAAAAGAAAAATTAGATCATATCTAATTCACATCACATCACATCAATTCTATTGTAGATTTTTTCACTGCGTGCATTTACGATTGGGATTGATGAATTAGTGTAAAGTTTGTTTTCATTTTCTTCATTCTTCTACACGACAAAAAAAAATGATGATTACCCCGTTTGTTTCGCTGGCAACTACTTTACTTGTGACAAACAGTAATCATCATATGAAGTAATCGATTCCGGGGAGTTGTAACTGCATTCCGGGAGAACCCCAGGATTTCAGGAGTGATGGCAACCCTAGATACAGATGGCAGGTGTTCACTACACTTGATTTATTTATTTATTTATTTATTGTGGATAACTTATATAGCGCCATTTTCGTAATAAAATACCTCAAGGGCGCTTTACATGGTGATTCTACTGTTAAGTTAATTTAATTGAAGCTTTAAATTTGTAATTTGATTAAAATAATTTATTTTGTTGTCACGTGCTACGGATTTATTCAAATGATTTAGAGAACAAGTGGGTTTTAAGTTTTTTCCGAAACATCACTTCACTTTCACAGCCTCGCACCTCTGCTGGGAGAGCATTCCATGCCATAGGGCCTGCGACCGCAAATGCGCGCTCACCAAATTTAGTGCGCTGTTTGCGTAGAGGTATAATAACTTTTCCTCTCGCCGTAGACGTAGCTGATCTAAGCGTGAGACGCCTGTCAGCTAGTTCATCTGGAATGCATAGTTCCCTTAGATATTCCGGAGCCGAGTTGTGCAGTGACTTATACATAAGCCAACAGAGTTTGTATTCGACCCTCTGTGGAAAACGTAGCCAGTGTAGTTCCCGAAGTAGTGGAGTGATATGACTGAACTTAGAGATTCCGAAAATAAGTCTCGCTGCGGCATTCAATACAGATTGTAGGCGAGTCATTTTGTTCATTGGTAGACCTGCATAGATACCATTACAATAATCGACTCTAGACACTACAAACGCATTTATTAATTGACGGGCGGCATCAACCGGCAAATTTTTGCGTATGCATTTAATTTGTCTCAGCTGGTAGAAGCATGAACTTATCGTTCTACTAATTTGAGCGTCAAGAGATAGGTCAGAATTGAGTAAAACTCCCAGTAGTTTAACGGTGGGTAGAACGGCACTCCCTACATTGGGTAGAGCCGTATCCTGGATCAAATTCTGTCGTCTGGCTGAAGCCACCCACAGTTGTTCAGTTTTTGATGGGTTTAATGTTAGTCTGTTTTCAGCCATCCAGTTTCCTATTTTCTTGATGCATCCATCAATTAAATTGACAAGCACACTTCTCTCGCCTGGTTTGCAATAAAAATAAATCTGCGTATCATCTGCATAGCAGTGCGACCACAATCCACATTCTTTGATAATGTTCTCTATATCTTTAGTGTAAAGGAGATAGAGAAGTGGTCCGAGTACTGACCCTTGAGGCACTCCTGTAGACACCCGAAAGTTGGTTGAGCTCTTACCCTGGAACACGACTGCATATTCTCTTTTATTAAGATATGAACTGAACCACATATGTGCCTGATCACGGATACCATAAGTTTTCTCCAGACGTTCAAGCAAAATATTATGGTCTACAGTATCAAATGCAGCACTCATGTCCAGAAGAGCCATCAACACCAGATTACCAGAGTCCACCGACGTTATAATGTCAGACAGTACTCTTATCACTCCCGTCTCCGTGGAATGAAAACGTCGGTATGCCGATTGCCTTACCGAAAATAAAGAATTCCGCTCGATATAGTTAACGAGCCTGTGAGAAACTATTTTTTCTAGTATTTTTGATACGATGGGAAGATTTGAAATAGGGCGAAAACTGGAAAGATCTTCCACATCTAGTTGGGAATTTTTTAAAAGTGGAGTTACATTTGCTTTTTTTATGGCTCTCGGAACAATGCTGCGCTCCATGGATGTATTAAATAAATCTGTTAAAAATGGAGCTAATACGTTAATGCATTTTTTCAAAAGCCATGTTGGCATCGGATCTAATATACATTGTTTGTTGGGTAATGCTGCAACAATTTTTTTAACCTCATTTATAGACGTTGGTTCAAATTTACTGAATTTTTGAAGGGCATTATCTAAAATTACAGGTTTTTTCGCTGAACTACACGCCAGTCTGATTTTTTCGACTTGATAATTACTCATTGCGTATTGCAAATTCAGTAAAAGTATCGAAATAAAATACATTTAAAATTTTGCAAAAGAAATAAATTCGCATGCCGATCCCACGGCTGCGCTGGGTCTCATATAACAAAGATACAACAAGACTTCGAGACAAAACATATAATTATTAATCTTAAGCTTAAAGTTCTCTAAGAGGGCTGTTGTTTTACGAAAACCTCACTTAAAAAAAATTCAAGTAAACTAATTCGTGTTTCGTGTCCGGGTGGATTATCATTTATCAATACAATTCTAAAGGGTAAAATGTCACCAGAACCTTAGACGAGTGTTTTCGATAAATGGCAACTCTCAATAAAAAAATATCAAAAAAATAATTGATTGGCGATTCATAACTCTGCCTCGTCTTGTAAAGCTTAAGATCCTAGGTTCCTTTCCTTAGAGCTGCAATATTTCATTGTTCTTGAACCGGAAACTGAAGCGTTTGACTGATCACCTCACCATATTACAAAATTATCTAACGATGCAATTAAAGTACCAATGCAGAGCTCTATGATAGAACCAATATTTTATGTTGACCCTAGGACCTCAAGAATTAAGACCTGCAATAAACATTAATATTAGTTATAATAAATCTTAATTTTTAGTCCCTAGAATTCAAACCAAGGACTTCAATCATGATATGTGAGCGCGCTAAGTAGACGTCTAGTTTTAAACACTCGTCTAGGGTTCTAGTTTTATTTTATACACATAACTATACATATTGTTAATTCTCCCGAACACATACAAAAATATAATTGTCATGTATTAACTTATGTAATTACTAACAACAATAAAATATTAAAGCTAGTATATGACTCCCGTATCTAACACCAACTAAAGAACTCTTTAAAAAAACTTAACAATTAAATGTTAATGAACTTTTTCAACTAGAACCTTTATATTTTATTATAAGTCTAGTCTAGGGTTCTCGTTTCATTTAATACACAGAACTTTACATATTGTTAATCCTCCCGAACACATAAAAAAATATAATTGTGATGTATTGACTTATGTAACTACTACTTAACAATAAAAAAAATACAATATATATTTTTTTTAAATAACCAATTTTACATAGACACAATTTTATGTTTTTTATGTCCCGACTTGTTAGAAAATTTCATGTTAAGTCGGGTCTCTTCGATATATAAATCAAAAATATTTAACTACATATTAAAACAATATTCAAGTAATCAAAATCAAAACAATAAACAAAATAATAATAGAAAAATATAAATAATAAAAATTAATACATGTCGAAAAATGGAATGTAGAAAAGTTATTGAAGCTAGTATATTACCTGCCTTTTCATAAGATGATTAGTGTTAACCAACTTTAGAACTCTTTTAAAAAACTCAACAATTCAATGTTAATGAATTATTTAAACTAGAATCTTCACAATTTATTATAAGTTAGCCATTGATATCATTGCAGACAAAGAGCTAAAACTAGTGAAAAATTGTAAAAAACATTGACATAATACAAAAACATAAGAACAATATCACATACAACATTCCAAAACAGAACAAGGATAATCAAGACTAACAAATAAGGCACTGAAATTACACAATAAACTTGCAGACAAAACCAAAAAAAAGACTCGGACAAACTTTTCAAAAGGTGTAAAAAATATTATTATCGACAACAGATTATGAATAAAAGATATGTTATTTTTGTAAAGTGAATGTTATAATCCATCATCATCATCGTTCCCTTTCCGCACCTAATGGTGCATAGGG
Source organism: Micrasema longulum (assembly GCF_059751315.1). Taxonomy (NCBI): domain Eukaryota; kingdom Metazoa; phylum Arthropoda; class Insecta; order Trichoptera; family Brachycentridae; genus Micrasema; species Micrasema longulum. The sequence goes on from NW_028278121.1 coordinate 92,956, forward strand.
CACTGCATTAGTACACCAATCGCAGCGTATCTTGATCAATGTGTTACATGAAGTTTAGATGATCAGTCTTAGGCCTCAGATACCAGTCCAGGGACTATGAAATATTCTAGTGTGAAAACACGCATTTAAATAAATATTTCACATCAACCATGTCGAGAATCGAACCCGAAAACTCTTGCATGGCAGGCTAACGCGCTGACCATTACACCACGAGGCCGACGTTATAATCCATAAGGGTTAATAAATAAATTACAAAACTTTTTTTTTTTCAAACTTCATGATATGCATTTATTTATTTAATACTTCCCAAAAGTACATTATATAATTGAATTAACAATGTATTCCTCACTGAAAAACCCTTGCCGTACCGGCTGCAGTTTTTCAGTGGCTTTCGGGTTCCTTTGTTTTTAGCTTTGGTTTTGGTATTGTGTTTGTGCTAATAACATATTAAAACCCGATTAAACATTTGAAGAAGATCCATTATAGCCCCTGTTAGGAACATATATCTTTTTCTGAAATTAATGTATCAAATATTTTTGCGTACCAGATATTATATTTTTATCTTATTTATACTTCCTGTAAACTTATTTTTATTATTTGTTTTTAACATTAATTTGTTAACACCATTTTTTTATACGTAAATATTTTTTTTTGTTTAAATTCTTTACAAGTTAAATACAATTTGCTTTTTAATTCAATCACCTTTCTTATATATATATATATATATTTTTCTTTTTTACCATGAACAGTTTCACTTTTTATTTTGCATAGCAGTATGCTTTTTATTGTTTCTACATGTATACAAAAAAGCGTTGTTTTTTTTTTTAATTATTACTTACTATGTTTGTACTTACCTGTTAATTTTTTGTAAATGCCCCTTGGGCGTATTGTAAAATAAAATAAATAAAATATACAAACAGGTGACAATGAGGAACTTCAGCCCTACGAGAAATTGGATACAAAAAATATTTTCTAACGCGCGGTAAAAATTAGAGTATTAAAGTCTACGGCAAAGTTTCTCAAAAATGTACAAAAAAATGAGAAACCAAAGCGCTGATAATACGATACATAAAGTAAAAAAAATACTGAACAACTTTAACAGTGCCCTAAGGATTCTTTTTTAAGCTACTTTTAGGGGATCAGATAAAATTTAAAAATATGTGTGAATGTATGTCTATGTGTAAATCCAAATGTATACAAAATCGTATAAATTTATTATGTAAGCAGGAACCTATATGCTATATACGGCTATTTATATTATTATTCAATAAAATTGTGTAAAGTAGGTTATCTTGTAGATAGAAAAATTAATATAGCAATAACATGCTGACGAATTGCAGGCTTGTAATTCAACGAGAGGTTAAGTATAAGTATTCTTATGTAAATATTTAAACAAATTATAACATTTTAAACTGTAATAATATCAATAAATTTCTTGCGGTGTTTTTGTAAACGAGATTCTGATGCTGATAGTTAATTTCAACTAAATATAATACCTTATCCAAAGTGGTGCTGATCAGAGCAAGGCAAATCAGACCATAAAATTAATCTTATTCAGGTTTCAGAAATCTTACTCCTACCAGGTGCGTTATCACTTGCACAAGACGATAGCTCATTACACATTATACGTACATTAATCGCAGTAATGGATCTGCATAGAAAAGGCTATCGCCGAGATCAAATCATAAACCATTTCCTGAATATATTTCCAACGCACATAGGTACATAAGGGTAATTTGTTTACTAATTACAACAAAGAAACAACGCAGTTATAATAGTTGATTTCTACTTTTAAAAATGTTGATGTAAGCAATGTCTCAAAAAACGGATTTTTCACGAGTACCTTTCTTCAGTTGTGTAGGGTCCTGATTGCATAACGCAAGTGGAACTCAGTTATGCTTAGAATATACTCAGCGTAATATTATATGAGAGCGAAATTACTACAGTATTCGTGAATTGTAACGTAGAAGCAATGGCATCGAAAGTGTTTTTCTTTAAGGATTTTCAATGCTCCATCCTTAGAGAAATCTATATTTATATATAAAGAATTTTCCCCCTTTCATAGTTTAATTTATCTAACTAAATTTAGAAGTATTTCTGGGTTATCTTATCTATTAAAAATTTTGAAGAATTTGATTTATAATATGTATCTCCATAGCACATTTGACTAAATTGTCCCGTTAACCCTTAGTTTTCTGAACATAGATTTTGTAGAGTTTTTGAGCTTTTCTTTTTGAATTATTTTATTTGCAGCTTACAAATGATTGTTTTTTAATCTATTTTTAAAAAGTTACGGAATTGCTGTATAAAAAGTCAATATTTTTCAAATTTACATGAATATTTTTTTAAAAACTCTCATTATAATCAAACCACTGAAATATTTGAAACAAAAGAACAACTTGCTATAATAGTCATGATATTGAGATTGGTAAAGGAGTAGTAATTTTACACAACCAAACAGGTGCTCTTAGCAAAACTGGTCCCCAGGAGTCATTTTTTGGAATCAATTACTTTGAGCATATACCGACAGTGATTAGTTATATCACATAAATTCTTGTACAAGAGATATGAGTTATTTTACACCTGGACAAATTTGTACAGTCAGAGAGAGAGCAAAGGCTTAAATTATCATGACAGGTTTTACTTTTTTATAATCCATTGTCCGAAAAAAACATGTTCAAATTCACTTATCGATCGTAGCTGCTCCAAATGTTACTTCATCCGTTCCCATTTGGATATCTTTGATATTAAATTTTATGACTTCAAGAAAAACTTTTTGAAACAATTTAAAACTATATGTTCGTCTGGGAATTGCTTTTTAATATCTTAATGTTTTTCGTCATAATTGCAAAAAAATATTTCCTTATTCTCAATCGTCTTTCGGTGCTCTTCTTTTCTTTTATTTATTTATTTAAAACTTTGAGTACAAAGAATGAGTACTTAAGCCGACTTATTGCTAAAAGCAATATCTTCTAGCCAACCAAAAAACAGACTGGTCAAAAGAAGAGCTGGGTGAAAATTTTTTACTAAAAAACCATAAATATTAATCAAAAGATACAAACATGTGTTAAAATAAAAAAAAAACTTATTAATTAAAACTAGCAGATGTTTTTCAATAGGGAGATACGGTTTGCACATATTAACTTTTTTTTAAAATACATATTAAATGATGAGGAATGTGGAATTAGATAATGAGTTTGGAAAGAAAGAGAAAGAGGAACCTAGAAAATAAAAAGGGATAAAAATATATATTTAAACAAAAACAGTAAAAATTCCGGGAGTTCGGGATTCTGGGCATATACAATAATGTTTCAGGCGGTTCTTGAGGGTGGCTAGAGAAGGTGCATTTTTTTTTTGAAGAGGTGGCTCATTCTGAAGTCCAGCAGCTTGGACGGAAAAGGAATAGCTGAAAAATGATGTGCTTTGTCGAGGAACGGAAGGTGTTCTCTCCTGAGAAGAGCGAAGCGAAAGACCATGATTAAAAAGGTAAATGAAATTTTTAGCTAGATATTTTAGAGCGCAGGGATTGTGAAAAGAATTATAAAAAAGTGAGAGAGATTGAAAGTTTATGCGCTGGTAAAAATGAAGTCACTTCAGTACGGAGCGAAAGGGTGATACCTGGTCATGCTTTTTGAGATTTAAAATAAATCGGATGCTTTGATTCTGCAAACGCTCCAGACAATCTATGAGTTCGGTATTGGCGTCAAGATAGCAAATATTAGCACAGCATAAAGAAGACATTAGAATAGATTGAATATTTTTTCTTGTAAAATATCTATATTTTCTCCTTAGCGTGTAACATGGTCTACTAAGGTAATTGTAAAAATATTTACTGAATGTATGTACTTTTATAATACTTATTTCTGTTATTTTTTCCTAAATAATTAAAAACACAGCTCTCAGAATTTTCGAGTTTGAAGTTAACAATATTTAAAAGTGTAAATCATTGCATAAGTCAGAAGTGGTGGTGGTGAGGTGCGCTAGTATTGTATTTACAAACGCCAGTCAGGTAAAAGCGTGAAAATCATTAGATTATCAGAGTTGATCACTGTAATCAATGACGTCCTCTGAAATCACCTCACGTAATTATCCGATTATTTCCCGGAATTTGCCGAGAATAATCACCGAGAAGTGACTTCGACTGACTCGTAACATAATACTGCCGGGCGAGGTGACAAGTGACAGTGGCTGCCCATACACGGGACGCCAAATGTGATTACTAGTAAAATTAACAGTTTGATAATGGCCGGGCTCCCCCGCATTTAGTGACGGGGAAACACCGAAACTTTGCTCATTATTGCATTTGTAATTTCATCTAATTGCTCAATTATTATTGTAACATTTTACTAGTCACTGGTTTATTTTTCCTCCTACCAGCGACCAAATACCGACATATTATTTGTTGAAAGAGTTGCTGAATAAGCAATTTCTAGAGTGTTTCGCAGCCGGGGCCGCTCTAGAACATATTCATTATAGTCTGACACTTCTTGTCAATCACTTTCTAGTATGGTTTTATTTGTTTTTGCTGTAGCCATTTTGAGCTTTGAAATATAACGATTCAAACAAAAACCAATTTTGCTGAAAATTTTGCGTTTCCTTGTTAGCAATTTCTTGAATTTAATTTTTACAACTACGTATTTACTTCTTTTCTCAATCTTTAAAGGCGGTGTTTATTATATGTAATTAATTCAAATAAATTGAAACATAATGCATGCCCAGTATACAAGTAAATAGAACCGCTAAGAACCGTGAACAATTGAGAAATAGATGCAAATATTTGTTGCAAACCAATCCCGGGGATTTAATTTATAATAACGGAATTCAGCCAATATTTCGTCGCTTTTCAAGCAAAAGTCGCTGACCCAAAAAAAAAACCTTAAAAATTGCAGACTTTACGAGTAAGTAGGTATCCCTCTATCAGGAAAGATAAGGAATAAACAAGACCTTAAAACCTCTCTGCTGATATTTAAAAGTATTATCGTTCCCCACATTGATTATTGCTCTAGTAATTTGTATTTAAGTAATGAGAGAGATCTAAATATACTCCAAATAATACAAAACAAAGCGATGGGGATAATATTAAGATGTGGGAGACGCACAAAAGTTACAAAAAATTATTCAACTTCCAGATATCATGACAATTGATTGAAGAATCAAATTCAATGTTGCCAATAAAATTACAAAATTATTAAAAGAACAGTTCCGAGATATTTACAAAACAAACTAAAAAATAATGAAATCTTTCATAAGTGTGCAAAAAGAGGATCTAAAAATACAAGACTGGAAAAAAAATCAAAAGCAATGTCCCAGAACTGCCTTATGTACAAGGGAAAACAGTTATTTGAGGATTTACCAGAAGGCATTAAAAATACATAAGTGTAAACATATTTAAAATTAAATGCAAAGAGTATATGTAAAAAATATTAGATTATATATATTGGAAAAAGTGAATGTACATCAGTGGCGACTGATGATTTTATTTACAGGTAAGCTTTAAAAAATATCATATATTTGTACCTCCATAGGAGGTATATAATATAATGTAAGTAATATATATTATAAATTGATTTTTTTCTGTGGTTCTGTGTAATTCAACAAGTCTCATCCATGAAATCAACTCAAATGATGTAACTTCGTGATATGTTATATTATAAATATATATTATACATTACTTTAATACATAACTCATTAAAAAATAAATAAAAAATACCACTATGAATTCAGTCGATGTTCGGTATTCAGTTGAAACGTCAACTGGCCGCATTGTTCTAGTAATTAATAGTGCTAAAAACGGCCGCGTGGAGCGCTATATATCCTGCAATATGACGCATAGAAGTAATTATGGTATTATGTGAAAAGTACCATCTCAAAGAAAAATAGCACTTAAGAAAAAATGATTGAAATACTGTTTTCCAAATCAAGAATCTTCAAATAATTTGTGTAATCTGCAAGTTTAATCTAGGAGAAAAAACCCGCACTGGGGTTAATACATTCGAAATATAGTATACTTATTTGTATGAAAAATAAGCTGGAATAATCTGCTAGTTTCTTGGCTCACCGCAGGCGCTGGGCGCACTTTATTAAAATTTATATTAATATGAGGATAAAAATACAAACGATGGAAATGATTTAAAATAAATGTTAATTATTTTTTTGTTTTTTGTAAATAAAGTTACAATAAAACATTATTTTCGTAAGTCAAATATAATGGTAAGCTGCGTATAATCGCTTCTATACACGGTTCGCCCCTGATGTACGTAGGTTAAAATAAGTGTACACATTGAACAGTTTTGATATTATAAATTAGGATAGTAAGTGTACAATAGTAATAAATAATGTTAGAATAAGTATTGATGTAAATATATGTTCTAAATATGTATTATATTAGACAATGTTTATCATTGAACTAAATAAAAAACAAAAAAAAAAACACAATTTCAAATAATCGCAATTCGAAAGTTTAGAGAATTAGATTTTTTTGTGTGTTTTGGATGTTTCGTCAATAAAAACTATTTTTTAATATCTTTTTCATAAATTCCGTTATTAATTTTTTCTTCAGATGCATTTTCATATTTATGGAAGGTTTTTTGTATGACTTTGGCTTGTTTATAATCTGGACAATGCAACCCAAAAGAGTAGGTGACAGATGGAAATATTACAAATAATTATTTAATTTTGTGGTTTAAAATATGTTTTATGCAAATAAATATTTTTAATATGTTCATTATTTTATTTTTACAAAACAAATACCTAAACACAAACAATATAATGTTTCAGGAAGAAATTGTCACACTTAAAAATAATAGAAATTTGTCTAAACGGTTAATAAATTGTATATGCCTTTACCAATTTATATTGTTGAGATTGAGACTCACACCAGTGTTTTTCACTAACAAAAAATAATTTCGATATACGGAACATTTTTTTAACTAAGTGACCGTGGTGGTTTTAGCCTCTTAAAAAACATAATTTTACGCTTTGACGGCATTTTCGGCATTTTCAACACAGAACTGACTTTTTCGGGTTAGTGACTTTTGAATGAACGGCGACGATTTGATTAACAATGTTTTGAGTTTGTCCAAATATTTGTAGACTAATAACATATTTTATGATACTCTCCCAACGTTTGCAAAGGAATAAATTTTAATTAACAAGTACACATCACAACTAATTTTGTATTGTGTTATATGTATACTTTACAAGAAATTTTTAAAAAAAGAACGACAAATGTTATTCCGTCAATTTTGTGTAATTCTATAATTATGGAAAATTTACCTATGTCTTGGGTCTAAAAGGGCCAATGTTGCTAATGACAACGTTTCGGCAGAGTGATTTTACAATTATTTTGTTTTATTATATATTTTTATAAAATTTTTATTTATTGGGGATATCAACATGTAAAAAAAATACACATAAAATATACGGAGAATAAAACCAATGACAGATATCCACAGAAATACATGAAATAATCATACAATACATGTAAGTGTGTTTGTGCGAGTGTAAGTGTAAGTGTGTGAATGGGTGTGTGAGTGGGTGTTATTTATTTATTTATTTTGTTCATCAACGCCCAAAAAGCATTTACAAAAAATAAAAATACAATATATGCTCACATACTAAATAATAAACACAGAATATACAGAAAAAATATGTGAAACTAGTTAAAAAGGAGAAAATAAAAAGTTTTACAAAATAAAAATAAAAACAATAATAACAAAGGTATGCAAGAAAAAACAGTAAGCATATAAACAAAAAATGTAAAGTTTATGAAATAAATTCTGTAAAGCAAAAACAGTAAATAAAGTGTTACGGTAAGCAAGAAATACAAATTTAAGTTAAATGATTAAACAAGCAAGCATAAATTATCGCGAAAAAGGAAGAAATAAAAATATGTACATATAAAATGCGTATTTGCCAATACTACAAAGCAATTTGATAAGAATAAGTTATAATAGAATAAGGGTAGACATGTGTGTAAATATCATTGCAAAAGTGTCAAAAATATATATAATATTAAAAATTAAATATAAAATAAGATTTAATAGTAGAAACTACTATGTATAAGACAAAAACATGTGTTTTAAAATGCGCAATTTTTATGTCAATTTGTTACACTTAAAATAATCAATAAGAGGAAAGTTCAAATTATACTCACGAGCTAAACATGTAAGTAGAGAGTTCTGGGCATAGTTAGTACGAACTGCTGGGACATGAATTAGAGAACTCAAAATAGAGAGCTCGACGTGTGATAGAATGTTTGATCTGTTTCTTTTCAATAAAAAAACACTACCACACATGTATGTGTATGCAATTTTTTAAATTTGTGTATTTTTCAATTGACATCAAACGCTTAACCAAATGTTGGCAAGAAAATTGTATTTGTACTATACGACATTTCTTAGGCATTCAGATGTTTACTAACTGAGATGGATATGTTCTCATCATCACAATGGCACTATGGATGTTAATGACCTTATCTCCCTTAGTAGATTAACTCCTTTTTTCATTCTTAAAAGCGTTTTTTTATATATTTATTCTGCTTGTGTAAGAAAAGATTTTTTGCGTATATATTGTTGTGCTATATTTAGTTATAAAGGTGCTAAATTTGCTTTGTTTCTTTGTTGTTCTCAATGTGTTATTTTTTAAACGTTAATATTATTTATGTCCCAAATTGAGTTGTTGTAACTTCTGGGAATGTAATTCAACGTAAATGCAACGTACTTGTAAAACACTTTGTTTTATATGATTTATAAATAAATAAAAAATATTTAAAAAAAAATTAATCCGATATTGGCCCTAACATACTCAAGACACAGATTGTAATGACTAATAACTACAAATTGTATGTTTTTAAGCATGTATCTTGGTTGAATTAAAATGAAAATAATATAGAGTTAGACAAGCGATTCAATGATTTTTATATCTGTTGGAATTAGGTGTTAGATAAACGTTTTACATATCTTATTGCATATCATCTAAATAAGAATTAAACGTATGACCTACATGCCACAGCCGAGTAATATTAATGATACATTGCGGATGCGAGGTATTTGGAAGGCTTCTTGATTGATTATTCACAAATGAATGGCATTAAACATTGAGTTAAAATATGCATTAAATCGAGGAATTAATAATAATCTTAGCACTAGTTTCGTAATCGAGAAACAACAAATTATGTTCGGATGGCCCCGTCCTATTGACAAGGCCGTTTTTACCGTTTACTGTATGCTATGCTATGCATTAAGGTATTTTTAGTCTGTGTTTTTGTTCCATTGATTTATGCAATAACCTCTCTCTAAACACATTAAGTAGGAATCTTCCTGTTATTATTTTTTACTGAATACAAGTTACCAAATCCTCTTCCTCATTCTTCTCATCCTCTCCGTTGATTAGATTAATTATTTTTTATCGCGTACTTAGGTAAAAAATCTGTTTTTATGAAAATAATGCTGCATTTATTATACGTGAATATTTATTGAATATCAATCTGCGCTCAGATGAAACCAGTCAAATAGCGATCAACTGTTTACAGTGAGGCAAAAACCAAAAAAATGCTTGGAATTTGACGTTGACAATTGTTTATTTATTTTGAGCAGGCTTATGAGAGCATAAGCAAAGGAAAGCTTTGTGACGTTCAATTAGAATTTAAGATCCCAACAAAACTCATACTAATAACAAATTACAACAAGTATGGAGAATATCTTAAAGAAGGGAACACGGAAGTCTAGGCATTTACAGGGCTTATAACCTGTCATTGGCTGGTTTAAGTGGCCACTTAATACACTGTGTAACTTTCACCATTTTGCCCACGTCCCTTTTTTAAGGTTTTTTCCATCCCTGTTGTAATTTGTTAATCTTAATAACTCCCGAGGGGTAAAATTTAGTCTTTTGTCTACAAACATTTGGACAAACTCAAATATTACTGTAAAACTAGTACTATTTGTGTCAATTATGGGTTCGTTCTGTTCATACAAAGTTGACTTTTTTAATTAGAAAAATATTTAATGAGCTTAATTTGAAATGTTTAAATTTTTTGTGATATTGTTGAGGAAGTCAATAAATAGTTTCAAAAAAATAAAATGCCCATGGGATGATTTTCACTAAGATGGTATTATATTATATTATAATAATAAATATACAGACAGCTATATTGGTACATATTACACTATTTCAGTCTTAAGTTTAACCATTTATTCTAAGGCAGTACCTAAAATTGTACATTAAATAATTAAATCAGTAATAAAACTTTAAATGACCCCTGCGCAGTCAGTAAATAGTGACTGGTACCTCTTTACTCTAAAATATATAAAACATCTTAACATAATGTAAAAGTTTTAATTGATCGATTGGAATTATTCTTATCGTTACCACTTTTACATGGTAGAATTTTTAGACTCTGTTTATGGGAATAAAATGATTTGGTAAGCTATTCAATTTCGTAGTTTGTATTTTTTAAAACTATGTTTTGAATTTTATAAAATGTTTAAAATGTGATTAACGTGATAAAGTAGATTTACTAGTCTATGCAAATTATGAAACGACTTACATAATGATCGTGTAAAAGAAAATACCTTTATAATTGTTTTATTAACTTCCAAACATGTAAATAGTTCGGTAAATATTTCATTATATTTTTTGCGGTGCGATGGGATACGTATTTAATTATGGATAAACTTTTCATTTGAAGGAGAATAATTATCGCCAACTGCCTATCACACACAAAAATATCACCAGCCAAAAACATTGGACTGACCTGAGATTCCAGTGACGCTTCTGATGATCTTTTTTCAGGGAGTGGTTTCAAGATTAATTCATTTTAATAGGTTTTGAGTCGCTGTTGAGTTTAACTCGGCGATTATGATATCGTCGGGTTTCCAGCACAAGTTGGTAACTAACATTTCACTAGTTGTCTTACAATTGATATCAATATCTTAGATATTGCACTTAATTTGAAAGCTCATCCCAAATCAACAATTCAAATTAAACCAAAATCAACTAACATGTGTGGTAAAACGATGTATAATAGGTGCACAAATGTCGAGATCTGTGAACTATGTAAGGCTGAGACAAGACAAGAGACGTTATCGACAAAATCAAGAAAGGGGTGCTGCGTTGGTTTGGACATGTAGAGCGAATGGACAGCGAATAACTTTGATGGAATTCCACTCGTCCATGCGCTTTGTAGCTATACGATAATTGGTTATCTATCTTTCATATATCAGCTTTAAAATACCTAAATTTTGTAAATGGGGTCTAAAATTCCAATCGTCTATGCGCTTAGTAGCTGCAAGACGCGTTGTAATCTTTATCCTTTTATTATTCATATTATTTTTTATTTTTTTTATTATCATTAATACACTAAATTTATTTGTCAATTTTAAAAATATGTAAATAGGGGCTAAATTTCTAACTGTCTATGCGCTCTGTAGCTGCAATACGTTCTGTAATCTAGCTCCTATCTGTTATAATTTTTTATTGATCTTAATTGAAAACGAGGAACTAGAATCCCAACCGTCCATGCGCTCTGTAGCTGCAAGACGTACTGGGATATTTATTGATTATACAGCGCCCTTGAGGTGATTTTCACAAAGATGGCGCTATAGAAATTATCCAACTATATATATTGGTAACAGAAATTTGAATGGGACAAATATAAATTGTGAGAAAAGAATGTTTATAAAAATCATATTATCTACCTTTTTGTACGATTATATAGATTTGAATTTTCCTTGAACATTAACATCTAAATATTTGAAACATTCTCTGAGAATTAATTATCTAGAGAAGCCCTTAAGCTCTATTGTATAGAACAAAAGCGTTCCAAATTTTTGGTTTAGTATTAGTGTGGTTTTTAGTTTAACAGCAAACGTGTAACGGACGGTTTCTTTTTGCGTTCGCAATTCTCGACGCGAGTACTCACAGCCTGTTGAATGCTGATTTCTGTAGCTACGTTCGTGGTCAATAATCATAAAATAGAAACATCTATAATTAATTAAAAAAAACTAAAAAACCAATTCGTTTTGGTCACTTAAATAAATGAAAATGAATATGAAAATAAATTAAGGATACAACACGATACTATGAAATAATTATAAGCTTAAAATAACGCAACAAGCTATTAATTTAAATTTATTTCAACACGGAGGGAAAACAGTTATTGAGGAGTTGAGAAAATGTGGATGTTCAAACATAGGCAGAATGGTGAATGTTACACAGTGTGTAAAGTGGCCACTTAAACCAGCCAATGACAAGTCATAAGCCCTGTTAATGCCTAGACTTCCATACTTCCTTCTCAAAAATGGTTTCTTTCTCTGTTGAAATAAATTTAAATATGAACAACTCCCTAGGGAGAAAATCCAGCCAGTCTGCAAGCATTTGGACATAATCAAACATTGTTGAACTACTACCTGGTAAAACAAGAAGTATAAACATTGGAAAATTGTTTTCACGCGTTGCCTAGTAGGTGATTTGGTTCAGCCTGATAAATCTCACCCACGTGATAAAGGTTTCAGCTCTTTTACTTCACAAAAGTCAACAGATGGAAGAGTTGAGGAAATGTGGATTTTCAAACATAGGCAGAATGGTGAATGTTACACAGTGTGTAAAGTGGCTACTTAAACCAGCCAATGACAGGTCATAAGCCCTGTTAATTTCATACTTCCATATTCCCTTCTCAAAAACATTTTCCCTCTCTGTTGAAAGAAATTTAAATATGAACAACTCCCTAGGGAGGAAATCCAGCCAGTCTGCAAGCATTCAAACATAATCAAACATTGTTGAAGCTATTTATTGTTAAAACTTTATTAATTAATATATATTTAACATATATAAATATAATCGGGTTGTGGTCCTGTGGCTAGTGTCTCGGATTCACGGACCAAAGGTTTGTGGTTGGAATCCCACTTTACGCCAACTCGATTCCCATTTTTTAATAGTGAGTTATTTACAACTCGTTGAAAATGGCCCTACAAAATTAAATATCTAGGTAAATCATTAGAACGCAAATATTACTTTTTATAAAAAAATAAAAAATAATTTGAATTCTGAAATACCTTAGCGTTCAACGCTGGTAGTAAATGGGTGTAAAAACAATGCTTCACAATCTTCTGGAATGCTTATATCCTTCATAAATAAGCAACTGCGATACTATCAAGGTAGGTATTTCATTGCGTTGATGGTTGACATTGCAGCAACAATTTTATTTGCATTTTTAATACTCCTCGTATTTAAAACGTATCCAATAGTTTTTATTCTTCCGTATTTATATATTTGGAAAATCAATATTCTTTAATATTGAAGTTAAGCATTGAAGCAATACTGCATAGGCTCATCAAAATGCAGTAACAGGTGTAAATAAATTGAATAAGGCAATAGTTATTCCCACGTATCTGATATATTTAGTGTAGCGTATTGTTCCTATAGAACAAACCTTTTGAACTTTTTCAAAGATGGTGAATGGTAATAATATTTATTTACTCATACATTTCATGTACATTTTTTTGTTCACTTTGCCTAGCTGTGTGAAACAGTACTTATGATTTTCTTGTTGTTTTACTGTAGAATGTTTTATTATTTAAACTTTCTACTGAATATGCTGTATAATTTTTAGGTTATTTTTTTAAATATAAATCTTGTAAAATTTTTGGTGTGATTTTTTTTATTTTTTAAATCTTCTTTTTAATATTCATGTTTTTGAAAAAAAAAAAAATATTTTAAGCCAAATATGTTAATATTATAAATATTTGTAAAAGGCAGATTTGCCGTTTATGTTAATAAAATAAATATTTTAGGTGTCTCAAAATCTGCTGGAGTTATATTTTTTTCATTAAAACGCATGATGCAGTTAAATTTTGAGGGTGTTTTCTTTTCAATGTAAAATATGGATCGGAGGTTACACGTCTAATGTAACATTCTATCTATGCCCGCCTCGACTTTTTTTAAAAAGAATAACCCGCTTAACCTCTATTTTAAGGCGTATCAGCAGGTGGGATAGAGGGTATATAAAAAAAATGGTAGTGAAAAATACACCACAACACCCAGACCAATTGAGAAAAAAATCTTTCTTGGATTTTTTTCTTGCAACTGGCCGGAATTGAACCCGCGACGCCAGTTTCACAGTTGGCCGTTTAACCAACTGCGCCACGGCGCCTGTCCTGTTGGCAAACGTTACCCTTTTCACGAATTTTTTTTTTAAATTAAAAATTACATTTTGACATTGACATATCAATACACACAGACATACCCTGAACCCTCAAAAATGGTGACACCTAACTTATGCCCAAATGCTCAGTCACGCCTAACGCGTATTTAGTCGTTCTACGACCGCCAGGCGCGACGTTTAGACCTGAAACCAAAATGCCTGCTTGTGTCGTGAATGTGTGTTAAAAACTTTTGGATGAACATTGTTAAAAAGATTTTAAAACTTTTCTTTCGTAAATATAAATATTTTCATGATTTATTAAAAACAACGCTTAGCGGTGCAATTGTGAAGCTCTTCTTAGTTACAGGGGTGCACTAATAGGGATTCGTTTTTAAAATATAATAAACGTGAGTTAATATTATTATTGCATTCTCTCAAACCAGGTGAAAATAAATAAATGGGTCACAACTGTACGGAATTTAAGAAAATAATCTGATTGGGATCCACCAAAAACTAATGTTGATTATTAACCTTAAAGTACAAACATTTTTTATGTATTTATCAAAAGTGAGTTTTCTCTAATTTTTTACATATATTCATCGTTGAATGCATCCTTGGTATAAATTAACAAACTGAGTAACGTTTTCGTGTCGCTACATCAAACAATATTTTACTCTATGTCAATGCTCTCGGAGAATTATTTTCTGGAATATTTTTTTGTAAATAAAAAGCTAAAAACATTTTAGTGCATAAGTGATCGCAGTGATCAGCCGTTCTAGGAGTCGCCTAGATACTTTGCACGCATTGCAATAAAAACTATTTTTATAAATTTCTCAATAGCATGAATTATGTATTACTTCACCAAATGCGCGCAAAATGTCGGCCAAACGTAAAATATGTATCCGAAGTCGGATTTCATGGCGTATTGATGAATTCCTTTGACGTAGAAATAATATTATGATTATTATTAAGTTGGTGTATTGAGACTAGCAGATTGCCACCTGTCGTTGGCCGTATGCTCGCATATAATATTAAAATACAGTTTCCTTGCAATATCGGAATATTGCATTGGTATGTATTACGTTTCTACTGCGTAACCCAAATGCTAGTTACTTTATTTGTATGCACTCATTGTTAAAAATATTTAAATTTTTTTGGTCATTTTAAATGATAATAATGTTTCAACTCCCCCACAATTGGGAAATATATTTATTTTTTTACATTTTTAAAGCAATAAGTACTAAATAAAGTTTACAAAATACTATCAAGTAAAAAAAAAATTTTTTTGCTGCTTGACTATTTTGAATTCGCGCAAAAACGGTTATTGCATCGGCCACGCCCTTAATACGTCAGAATTCATGTTCATTTTCAACTTAGTTCTAAACCTTTCAAATTTTTTTTAGAACATCGTCACAAATCGTGACGTTACAACTATCAATGCCAAACATGTCGCGTTGTTCTAGTGACGTATTTTTCTGTATTTTATTTTTCAAAGATAGATAAGAAATCTTTTCTCTACAATATTTATATTAATTTTAAAAATACACTTTATTATGCTAAATCCATTTTGTATATTTTTATCGGTATTCATAGTACGTGATTTTTCCCTATTATCGAACATGGTTATGTAAATAAATACAACTTAAAAAATGGCTCGAAAATTGAAATATTTGCGTGAATCATAAGAACGCTAATATTCTTAATTCATTTGTTTTTAATGCATCAAACAAAAATCCTCTGTGTTCTTGCGGTTTTTCCAAAACAAACAAACTTTATCACCGTTTTACCGTAAGGGTAGACAGAAAGGATAGAACCCCTCTTTAATCCGTGACCTCGCTTCCTTTACATTCATACTAAAAACTATATGAAAAACTGTTTAAAAACTCCCCGTCAAAATAAACTTCATTTTCATGTGCAAAAAAGGGAAAGGTTTTACTACTTTATGAATTTTTTGAAATATACAAAACTTCCCTTAACACATAACACAAATACTAAAATTAATAGACACCCACCCTGATGCTGCAAAAATAATAAAAAATTAATATATCTTTCGGTAAAAGAGGATTGATTTACGTTAGCGAGTATATTACATTAAACACTTTCCTAAATGTTATTAAAAAGAGTATATAATCACTTAACGTCTTTTTTATGTCTACCGGTTTTCAGACGTACCCTTTGTTTTCAAACCACTTGAGTTTATTTTGAAGCGTTAGTACTACTGTTAAGTCTCCCACCAGTCTGACGATGTTAGTCGAGACGAAACCCGGTCACTGGTAAAATTTTGCAAATAAAAGTGGAATAAAACTATAAACGTATTTTTATTATAAAAATTAAAATGTAGTTCCACCAAGAAATGTCAGTAGAAAAACTCAAAATATTATATATATATATATAAAAAATTTTATAAATTGACACCCGAAGATGGAAGAATCTGAGCTTTCCGAAACTAGTAAGGCTTCAAAATGAACTCAAGTGATCCTAAAGCAAATTGTTTAATTTAATATATTTATTCATTTTATTCCACAAAGAA
The DNA here is from genome assembly GCF_059751315.1 of Micrasema longulum. Taxonomy (NCBI): domain Eukaryota; kingdom Metazoa; phylum Arthropoda; class Insecta; order Trichoptera; family Brachycentridae; genus Micrasema; species Micrasema longulum. Next base: position 109,626 of record NW_028278121.1, read on the forward strand.
AACGCCAATTTAATAAATAATCCTCAGTGTATAGCTTACTTTTATTGTCTATAAAGACAATTGTGAATACTCACACTACAAAATTGCTAACAAAAAGTAGATAATGAATGTGGGTTGTGCTCAACCTAAAGTGTGTGAGTGTTTTAATTTGTAATATTATTTAGAGGATTAATGTTTAGGTAAAAAGATATTTCGTGTTTCATAATTATGTAAAATGTTTGCCTCGGCTCGGGATACCCCACTGAGGGAACGATAATATATATTTGTTTTAAATAAAAATATTGGTAATGTTATTTTTAAAACAACGTAAGATTACATTTCCAGTACTGCAGCTATCGAAAAAAAAAACTATTATTCCCGATAAATTAATTATTAACTGAAAGTAGTTACGTAGAAAACCGCAAGTCCACAATTTTTAAAAAATGATATATTGGTACTATTGGGTGCAGAAAGGTAAATTCTATATTCTGCTCAAAACAACCAGGCCACTTTCATACAAAAAAACTGTAAATCTCTTCTTCCGAAAAGAGCGTCGATCACAAAAATGGCATTTCTCAATTCGCAAAAACACCCACAGCACTAGTAAAATCTTACGTTAGGTACTTAAAAAAAAAAAAAATTATATATAAGGCCTAAGCCAATTACAAAACAGTTTCAAGAAGAAACATGTATACAAGAAACTGAAAAAAAAAAACATGAAACTAGCAAAGACAAACAAGGGCGATACAATAATGGTATACAATATATTAATAAAAATAAAAGACATAAGACTTCTAGAAAAACTATGCCAATCCAACTTCATCCCACGCTGTCTTAGTCGTGAAGAGATCTACGAAAAGCCGGAAGATCTATCCCAAAGAATTCCTCGTTGAGTGACGAATTGACTAAGTTACACATTATGGACATTGGAGCCTAAAAACAAAAGTTGCTCTTGACATGGTCGGGAACATGAAAAGAAGTTGATTGCAACAGAGATGGGACATCACTTGTTGCATAAAGTATTTTGAAAATGTATATAAGGTCCATCTAAGTTCTACGTTTCTTCAACGAAGACAGATTAAGAGATTGCTCTATTTCAAAATAGGAATAATTACCCCTTTATAATCCGAGCAACAATGCCACTTTTCTAAGAAAACGGTGTTGGACAGACTCGATATGGTCAATATGAGTCCTGTAGAATGGAGACCGTATTAGGAGAAGCGTATTCTAGATGGGTCGAACTAGTGAGCAACAAAGAGTTTTGATGGTATTAATATTTTTGAAGTCCCGCGTGATTCTATTGATAAAACCGAGAAGTTTGAGGGAATTTTTTACAATATTATCAATGTTTTCACGATAGGAGAGTTTATTTAAAGTAATTTCAAGATCCTTTATTGACGAAACCATTGAAAGGGAAATATTGTTTAGTTTATAGTTGAATTGTATAGGTTTTTTTGTCGCGAGAAAGATATTATTTTTTTTTTTTTTTTTTTTTTTTTTTTTTATTTAATATAATCATACAATGCATATACATTATACTCCCAGGAGTTATTAGAACTCATTCCGGGACTGAGGAAAATATAACAATTTTTACATTTGTCAATGTTAAGTTGAAGACAATTGATGTCGCACCATCCATTAAACAGTTAATTTCGTGTTGAAAAAGAAGACAATCATTAGGATCTTCAAGAAGTTTAAGTAGATACTTAAGATTGTCATCATCAAAAATCCAGAATATTGTATCTTAAAAAACACTGATAAAAATATTGGATAATAATGGAGTAAGGTGGGCTATATAAAAATCATTAAAACTGGTAAAATACGTGATAAGTTTCTTGTTTGTAATATTTGTATTCATTAATAAAAATATTAAATAATAATGGAGTAAGGTGGGCTATATGAAAATCATTAAAACTGGTCAAATACGTGATTAGATGCTTGTTTGTAATATTTGTATTCATTGTTTATCATTTGTCAAAGTCAAAAACATTCTGCTGCTGGGTAGATTGGATTATTCACTCTTTTCACAAAGGTGCTATTATCTCAGTTTTCTATGGCTTGCCGCTTTCTGCATAACAACGTTCAAGTGGACTACGATTCAACATTACCTAATTCATTCATAGCTATAACCCCAGAATCTATGTGGATGGTTCAAATGATTAATTTTTACTGAATTATTTCGTTATCGATTAATACATTATCGTAATCCCAAAAACCGTTAAATCAATTAAAACTAACATTATGAGGATGTGGTGGTTCGTCTTCGTGGTCTCATCATATTTTTAATATTTATCAAACTACACAATCTAGATAATTATCAACAACCACAACATTATACCACAGGATATTATCGTTTTTATTTCATTTTGTTGTTTAAATTTAATTTTTTTACTACCAAATACCTCGTTAATGGATAAAATATATTTAATGTTCAAACATAAAGACTGTACAGGCGTTGCTGACCTCCATCTAAAAAAAATGAAAAAATCGGGAGATTCTAAAAAAATACATTGGTAGGTAAATAGATTCTCTATCGGCCAGCGTTGCCAACATGTGGCCTTATTCTGTCACCAATTCGTTTCGTATCGTATGAGAGAGAACTTGATCGGAATACGATTTTGATTGCGTTAGAGCGAGATGGATATATGGCGAACGAACGAACTTACGAAACGAAATTGTGACAGAATAGGCCTACTGCATCTCAAGTAAAAAGTAAAAATCGGAGGTTCTGAAAAATAAATATGTTGATTTCGGTAGATTCATTATAAATCTATCATAATCTCACCGACGTGATAAAGGTTTTTAGCTCTTTTACTTCACAAAATTCAACAGATGGAAGGGTTGAGGAAATGTGGATGTTCAAACATGGGCAGAATGGTGAATGTTACACAGTATGTGAAGTGGCCACTTAAACCAGCCGATGACAGGTCGTAAGCTCTGTAAATGCCTAGACTTCCATATTCTCTTCTCATAAATATTATACCTCACTGTTTAGGTAAATTTAAATATCATTATTGTGTCCATTGTTTAAAATTTCGAAGATAAAACCATTCCATATTGTAATTTTTTTATTAATATTTTTTGTCTTACAAACTATAATTAATAAAAAAAAAAACTGACCTCACTGGGGCTTACCCGTGCCGAAGACACTTAACTATATACTTTTTGAAATTATTTTTACATTTGAGAATAAACAAAGAAGACGAAATTAATAAACAGAAATAATTAACAAAATGTTCAGATAGTTTTAAACACTACATATTTATATGTCTAATTAATTTATGTACATCTACATTATTTATATTACAAAACGCACAATAAAAAAACCAAAAACCTAACATAAGATATCTAGGCATCTACAAGGCTTATGACCTGTCATTGGCTGGTTTAAGTGGCCACTTTACACGCTGTGTAACTAACATTCACCATTCTGCCCATATTTGAACATCTATATTCCTTCAATTCTTTCATCTATTGATCTTTGTGAAGTTAAAGAACTGAAACCTTTATTCATGCGGGTGAGATTCATCTAATTGAATTATTTCACCTATATACTAGGCAACGCCTGAAAATGTTATTTTTTTAATTTCTATACTTCTTCATGGACCAGGTAGATTTATCAACAATACTTTGAGTTTGTCCAATTTTTTGTAGACAAGGACTGGATTCAAATGGACGATATTTTAATTCATAGGTAGATGCCTTACTCGCATCTCTTTCACACATTATTATTTGAATATATGTCGAGCAATACTATTTTTTTTTGAGAAGGTTATATAGATATCTAGGCGGCTACAGAGCTTTTACATTTTTTTTCAAAGTGAATGCGAGCCACAAAATAAAGGGCGAACTAAGCACAGTAATTGCTAATAAAAATATGTCAATCGAAGTTTGACTGGCAGCGCACACGGAGTTTTAGTCCTAACACTCACACGTGGAAGCGAAACATGGAACTGGTAGAGGAAGGATAAAAACAGAGTGAATAAGGTCGTTAAGACGAATGTGTGGGAAATAAATGTATGACAGGGTTACGAAAGGTGAAATAAGCAAGGCAAATCTGAGATAGGTGTAATTTTGGAAATATTAAGAAAGGGTCAGTGTGATAGTTTGGTCATGTAGAACGAATGAATGATGGTAAAACAAATATACATATTTCGCGAGAATGAACGGTAACGTAGGACGTAGACGACCAAGAAAAAAGTGGCATGATCAGGTTAATCAAAATCTCTTAGTCCGGTCACACCAAAAGCAAACACAACCGAAGGGTATGTATGACAAGATGAATGAATGTGGAAGAAGCAAGGAATGTATGTCAAAATAGACGTGTCGGCGGTCCACCCTCTCTGCTCACCCCAACGGGGAAATGGCGTGATGGCAATTGTAGTAAAGTGAACAATAACCAATAAATTCTAAAAAATACTAACTATAGGCACCATAGGTGAGCGTACTCGTATATGAAGAGATTACGGAGTTACGTTGGAAATTTTTGTTTTTATTGACATTGTTTTCTTAGATTTCCCCCTAATTTCTTCTGCTTTCTATTTTTGTTAAAATTTTTATTTCCAACAAATTTGATGTTTGTGAAAGTTTTGAGTATTTACCTCTCGTTTTAATGTTTATATTTCTATAAAACATTGTGAGACATTAGAGTTTTAAAATACCAACTAAATATATTTTTAACTATGGTATTATAAAATTTTATGTATAAATATACGCCCCCATATGACAGTGAACTAAAATCAAAACCCAGGCAGAAAAATCACTTGAGCTAGAAAAAAAAAAAAAACGCATTTTGAAATATCTTAACTTTTTTTATGCCACTGGCCTCTAATAACCCGCTCGTTCCTGTGTTGAAACTTGCGTAATTGCACTTAATTAATTGATATCTTGGCAACTACTATAAATATTACCAAAATTTGTTTGAAATATTCAAATAAACTCAAACATCTTTTATAAAATTTATGTTTAGATATACGGAATAATTTAAATTGAAATATTTCGTCCGTCGTGATCTCTGAAAATAACAAAATATTGAGTACCCTGAGACAAATATGATATAATACAAATCTTTTATTTGAGAGAAAGAGGTGTATTATTAGTATTATAATGGATAACTTATATAGCGCCATTTTTCTAATATAATACCTCAAGGGCGCTTTACATAGTGATTCTATAGTTAAATAAGTTTAATTGAAGCTTTTAAATTCGTAATTTAATTAAAACAATTAATTTGCTGTCACATGCTTCGGATTCATTAAAATAATTTAGAGAACAAGTAGGTTTTAAGTTTTTTCCGAATCCGTTCACAGCCTCGCACCTCTGCTGGGAGAGCATTCCATGCCATAGGGTCTGCGACTGCAAATGCGCGTTCACTAAATTTAGTGCGCTGTTTGCGTAGAGGTATAATAACTTTTCCTCTCGCCGTAGACGTAGCTGATCTAAGCGTGAGACGCCTGTCAGCTAGTTCATCTGGAATGCATAGTTCCCTTAGATATTCCGGAGCAAAGCTGTGCAGTTATTTATACATAAGCCAACAGAGTTTTTATTCGACCCTCTATGGAAAATGCAGCCAGTGCAACTCCCGAAGCAGTGGAGTGATATGACTGAACTTAGAGATTCCAAAAATAAATCTCGCTGCAGCATTCAAAACAGATTGTAGGCGAGTCATTTTGTTCATTGGTAGACCTGCATAGATACTATTACAATAATCGACTCTAGACACTACACACGCATTTATTAATTGATGGGCGGCATCAACCGGCAAATTTTTTAGTATGCATTTAATTTGTCTCAGCTGGTAGAACCATGAACTTATCGTTCTACTAATTTGAGCGTCAAGAGAAAGGTCAGAATTAAGTAAAACTCCCAGTAGTGTCTAATGCGACCACTAAGCCAAGACACGTATGTAATTTTAAGAAAATAAAAAAAAGCGCTGATTATCAGGCGATCATTTCCTAACCTCGGGAGTTTTTGCACACAGCATGTTAAAGGTTAAGAAGTTAGTGGAAAGTTTTGTTTGCGAGTGATTGGAGTACGAGAAAGATAGCCGTGCTGTGCTCTTCCCTCATCGAGTCAAGTTAAAAATGTGCACGCGACCCGACGCCGACGTTTCTCCGTTAGCGTGTTGTCAAGTGTAATCACGCGTCCACGTATGCTAATGCCGCACGCGCGCGGTGCGATATGTTAAGTGCATCGCGCACGCGCACGCGTTAGCACGCGCTACGCACACACTGTCACGAAGAGCACAGGTTTCGCTTATTATCACGTTTCATTACATTTTCCCTCTCATTCAGGGTACCAACTGTAATGCGCCGGAGCTACCAGGAAATAACGATTATTAGTTTTATTTTTTTATTAATTTATTTTATTAAGGAACAATGACAGACAACCTCACAATCTGCCTATAATTAATTTGTTAAACTATTTCATTTTAATGTTTGTTATAAGTTATAATTTCATTTAACTGCCATATGTTTCTGTCCTAAAATGAGTATGATTAAATAAATAAATAGATATTTTGAAAAATTCTGTATTGCTTCATTTGGGTAATCATTTATCATCAAAGGGCCTAAAGTTTGAAAAAATGACTATAAACTTTCAATTTTCATTTTCATTCAATTTTTCGCTCAAAGTAAAAGGGTATTTTTTAAAAACAAAATGAAATAAATGTGCCTTAACTTGCAATAAATGTTATAAATAAATTAATTACCTTAATTAATAAAAAAATGATACCTAATCCTAAAAAAACTTTAAAAATAAGCAGTTTAATAGTTATAATTTTTATGTTCAATTGCTTTTTTTAAAGCTACCTTATATCTGTAACAATAATAATGACTTTATTTCCTATTGATTTTTTATACTGGTGCATGAGTTCCTGTCATATCAGCTTATTGAAAAGTCAGTAAATCCTAACTCATTAAAAAATATTATACGAGTACCTACATACTTTCCAAGAATCTAAGCATTAAAGCGTTGGAAATATGACAAGGTAAAAAAAAAACATAAAATTATGCGTACTTCCTATGATCCTCAGTGGATCAGGCAAGGCACTAAAATTACGGGTATGGATAAAAGAATTGCAGAGCTGAATGTCTGATGTCGGATGGCAGATGGACAAACAAAAGTGATGAACTGGGGGCTGAGAATAGGCGCCAGACCAGATAGATGGTCCGATGGCAAAGGGTAGAAGCTGACAAGGAATTGTGAAGTTCTATAGGGAGGCCTTTGTTCAACGCTGGACTTAAGAAGAAGGCTGAGTAAGTAAGTACCAATTTACCAAATTACCAATTTCATTTATTTTATTGTGCAGCTCTATTTTTAAATAACAAACAAACATTTTTATTACAAGTAAACATTTCTAAATTATTAATATTTCCATCAGCATTGGTAAACAGTGTTTATTATTTTACAAAATTAATGTAACAACTGCTAATTGTACATTATCAGGTTCATTTTTTTAATCATAATATTCTAGAATTAATGTTCCCTTCGTAAGATTTTTATGATGTGGATTCTTCACTTTCAAAGCAAACGTCGGCATCTTTCAGAAAACAATAAAACAATTATTGTGGTTCGTATAAACAAAACACACATATTTTAATGATAAAGATAATAAAATAAGCATAATCGTGCGAAGACAAATTAGTTTATTTTGCAAATAATTACATGTACGAGTACAAAACATTTATTTGGATTTATTACAGATTTAGACTGCGCAATGTACAATGTACGTAAATCCGGTTTTATAAAATTAGATACGTAACAGATACTGTATTAGATTTTATTTATTTCACTGTTCATACAATAAACGCAAGTTTTTTGGTCGGTTAACAGGTAAAACTTAATAAGTACCTTAAGATTTACGGCAAAATGACTTTATGGCACTAAGTACTATATTTTTCAACAATCCGTAGTATGGAACAATCACTAAGCCCATTATGCAATTCGAAACTCCTGTTTATGATTGTATAATTTTACTCACTATAGTTTTGGAAGGGTTTTTTTTTTAAATAAAGAACTATGTGATATTATGACAATTTAAAATTCTTGTTTTTATTCTGATCAGTGCTATGCAAGCTTTTGACGTCACTGCAACCTGTGAAGATCTATTGAGACGGGTTCCCGCAAATAGTTCTCACCCCCCATGCCCAGGTATTTAAAGAGCCTAGCTACTGTTTGGAAGGGAAAAGTTTAGATTTCGCTTAATTTCCCCTTCTAAGCCCAGATGCGTAAAGTATCGGGCTATTAGGTAGGGGGGAGCTCTTTAACATCATCAGGTTTAACCAATGGTCCTCCGAGGATGAGGCTCTTTTCATGATGTCAAACATCACATTCACATGTAATGTGTATAGGTGTTTCCTACAATTTACCACACATATGTTTTAATGAGTTTTTACCTGTCAATTGATTTTATTTGTTTCAAGTCTCAACTAGCTAGTAATTCATGTGTTTAGGCAGGACCTTTTTTGTTTTATGTTTTGCAACGGAAAGGCAAAATGGAACAGTTGTAACGAAACGAATGTTTAAAATATAATTTCCTAATATATAATACTAGGACTCGAACCTCAATCCAGTACCCTTAACCCCCCTGTTGCCACCAGCAATATGGCATGGAAATTTAAAATAAAAGGTTTTGAAGTTCATTTACAAAATTTAATACTAATTACGTTACTGAATAAGCCTAAAAATAGTTGCTTAAACGATTCTTGAATTAAATAATTTAAAATGAACCCCAAAAATACTAAAAGGATGTAGAGTTTAAATTAAACGTTTGAATTATAATCATCAAGAATGTTTCATAATGATCAATATTGTATTGCTGAAGACAATGCTTAGGTTCCAGGTTCAAATTCCAAGTGGTTCTCTTCTTGTAACATCATCTTTCTCATTGTGAATGTAATGGCGAACAATCAATGAAAAGCCACTCTTCATTGTTTCGCCTGCATATGACAGTGGTTTTTTATTGGATGATGCTAAAATAATTGATGTCCAAATCTAAAAAAAATCAAAAATAAGCAAGACAGTTGATTTAAATTAAAACACACAACATTATGTCGAAGAAACTATTCACATAATATTAAAAAGTTTACATTGTATCCACCAGCTCACAATATTATTGCATATTAATGTTATGTTTTCATTGCAACTCACAGACGTCTTTATGTCAGGGTCTAACATGTTTAAAGCTCTCATTGAAATAAAATAAAAAATGTTTTTTATTGAAAATAATGGTCAATAATTTTTTTTATTGGTTTTCATGGCACATATGCCTTTTGTCGAAGAAATAAACATATTATATACATTAAACAACAGTTAATGTTTATTGCAGAAGGCTAAACTAGCAGTTCACAATAGAGTTCTTGAGCCAATTCTCATGTAAGGGAGCGAAGTATGGAATTGGAAAAATAATGATGAAAGTAGGTTAAATGTTGCTAAAATGCGATCCCTCAGGCTAATGTGTGGTAAAACGATGTATGATAGGTGCACAAATGTCAAGATACGTGAACTGTGTAAGGCTAAAATATGCATTATTGATATTATTGAATCAAGAAAGGGGTGCTGCGTTGTTAATTTTCTATGTTTAAATGTGTCCATAAAAATGCCCATTAGGCGCAAATATAAAAAAAAAAAAATCTCTGCTTAAATCACGCCTGAAGAAACATCTCCTTTCTCTTCCATAATCTCTTCTTCTTTCCTCTTTCCTCTTTTTTCCTTTTTCCTGTTGAGTAATAGTTTTGATTTAAGGTAATTTATTAACAAATACGTTTATTTCTATTTTTTTATATCTTTAGCTTTTTAATATTTTTTTCTATTAAATATGGTATGTAACTTAAATTATAAAAAAAAAACTTTTATTTTATTGGTTGGTTGGAAGAAATTGCCATTTGGTAATAAGCCGGCCAATGTACAATAACATGATGTACCAAAAGTTAAATTAATTTTTTTTTTTTTATGTATATATATTTTTAGTTTTTGCATGGACCAAATTAAATTTACGTACACAAAAAGTATATATTTTTTTAAGGCTACTTTGATTTGCATCTGAATAAAAATAGTATAACACGCAAGTGAAGAACATTTTCTACAGTTCTCTGCCTAATATTATTTTTTTAAATAAAAGTAGTTAAATTATTTAATGTAGCATATCTAAAAGATTTAAATCAATTGATAAAAAATACGTAAGCTTATTTCATAAAATATTGAAGTGAATGTTGTTTGGCATTCCCACTGAATATCGCCTTTTGACCTATTCAATCAGAGCTCAGCAAAGCAATTTATATAAAATATTCATAATTAAATAGGTTTATGCTTTAAAGTTGTAGATATCAATCGATCTATTGGTCTTTTAATACGTTGTAAAAAGAAATTATATTTGTAGCAGTTTTTAAATTTCTAAATTTATCATTGTATAAAATTGGCAAGATAGAAATCATATAATATGGAATTCAAACTTCGTTGTAAATACTTAAAACCGCTATGTTTTTTAAGTTCATAAATAAATATAACAATACATGGCGATTAAACTTTAACATTTCCTTGCACGCACTTGTGTATAGATCACCGCATTAGTGCACAAATCAAACTTAAATTACATATAAAGTAAAGAATTTTATTTAGTAAAAATACACATAAGCTTTTGACACTCCACGTTATATAACGTTTCATTACTTTTTTGCTATCGACATGTTTAAACTAAAACAGCTAATATACAATAAAAATTAAGAAAAACTCCATGTTTAAAACTAAATTGAATAATGTACAAAGGCAGAGAGCGAACGTCTTGAACAAGTAAAAGAATTCGTTTGTCTAAGAAGCATGTTTTCAAAAGATAGAAAAATATGTTGAAAGGAGAATCAAAACAGGCAATAATATGAACGGCGTACTAGACACCGGTGGCGAATAGTGATTTTATTTACAGGTAAGCCATAAAAAAATATCATATACTTGTACCTACATAGAAGGTACATAATATAATGTAAGTAATATATACTATAAATTGACATTTTTCTGTGATTCTGTGTGATACAACGACAATCATCAATGAAATCAACTCAAACGACGTAACTCCGCGATACGTTATATTATATAGATATATTATCCATTAATTAACACATAATTTATTTAAAATATATAAAAATTAGCACTACAAATTCATTCGATATTAAATATTCAATTGAAATGTCAACTAGCTGAATTGCTCTAGAAATTAAAAGTGCTAAAAACGGCCACCTCGAGCGCCATATATCCAACAATATGACACATGAAAGTAAATGGTCTTATGTCAAAAGTACCATCTTAAAGAAAAATAGCCCTTTAGAAATAATGTTTTCCAAATCAAGAATCTTCAAATAATTTGTGTAATCTGCAGGTTTAATCTAGGAGAAAAAAGCCGCACTGGGGTTAAAACATTCAAAATATAGTCTAGTTATTTGTATGAAAAAATAAGCTGGAATAATCAGCTAGTTTTTTAGCTTACCGCAGGCGCAGGGCGCGCTTTATTAATATTAATATTTATATTAGGATAAAAATACAAACTGTGGTAGAGGTTTAAAATAAATAGTAATTATTTATTTGTTTTTCTGTAAATAAAATTACAGTAAAACATTATTATGGTTAGTCAAATATAATGGTAAGCTCCGCATAATCGCTTTTATACACGGTTCGCCCCTGCAAGATACAGTAATTGCTAATAAAAATATTTCACTTAAAACTAAACTGGCAGTGCACAACGGAGTTTTAATCCCTACACTAATGAATTAATTAATTCATCTTAGCAATAATTTAATTTTGATAATTTACATAGCCAGTTTTATTCAAATTTGTATTTTATTAGTTTTTACATGCGTAAACAAGATGTGTTTTATACTAACGAATGATTTTTTACAAAAATGTAATTTTCATTCGATTAATCTTTATCGTTAATTTTATGTAAATGTGTTTTTTATTAGTGTTTACATCTAATTGATGAAAAAGAAATAGTGTCCCTTTTGATTATTCCTGTATTCGAAATATTATTTTTCCTTGTTTGTAGAACAAATAAATAAATAAATTTGTTTTAATCTTAAGGAGTTTCAGCAATGCTAAAGTGGTATCCTACTTTATAAAATTAGGTAGAGTAACAATAATTTACATAGTATAGTTATAAGTTGTAAATACTTTTTTTTAAAATTATTTATTTATCAAAAGCATACAAAAATTAACATATAAATTATCAAGTCCTACTGAACTGCATAAAATGCAGTTCTACAGCAGGTGCTTATAGTTAAGTTCTATTGTATATATATAATCTTATCTCTTAAATTCTATCAACTTATAAAAAGAAATATGTATTCACATGTGCATTGAAAATATGTTACAAGTAGAAAAATAAAAATTGGTCAAAATAAAAAATAAAAACACAAAAAAAAATCAATATAAAAAACCACGTTCTAAAAGCCAGATTCTCAGCAGATGTCTTTTTCTTGAACCAGATTTTTATTTGATTTTTTTTTATATTTCATTGAAGCATATTATAAATTTTTGGTATATTGTACTTTAGTGTTCTATTCCCGTATTTATTATTGAATTTAGGAAGAGCTAGTCCATCTACACTAGTGGACCGAGTATTATATACATGCTCCAATTTATTTCTATATTCAGATAGAGACGCATGCTGAGTTGTAATAATTTGATCATTGAATTTAGTAAGTTCGGAACAAGGTTTATGTTTGTATTACTGGAAAAAGCCCATGAGGTTAAAGCGTATCTTATAATCGATTCTGAAAGTGACATATAAATTATTCGTAAAGTAATATCAGGGACATAATAATTCAATATATTCATTTTACCAACTATTGATCTTAGTCTATTGCACAATTTTTGTACATGAGCATTTCATTTAAAATGGCAATCGATAGTTAATCCTAAATATACTCATTTATATTTTATAATATATCACAATTGCATACATGCCAATATTAAAAAAATATATATTTGAGGCAACAACTTTGTGATTTTCAATGTTAAATAATTCAAGTAAATATTTTCTTAGAGTGAAATCACTACATATATTTAATCTGCCGACCGGTTTAAGAAAATTACGGTTCCTTTGTCAAGACTTAAAATAAACAGTATTTATTTTATTTCTTACAAATCACAAGTATTAACCATAAATGTATCAACGGTAGCTTTTTCGAAAAAAATATACTAAACTAATGGCAGCAGATGACGCATTTATGGTTTATATTTGTTATAAATAATGAATAAAATGTTAGAAATAAAATATCGAGTGTTTGTTTATTAAAAAAGGCTTAAAAACCATGACAAAAGATCAGTCATTTTCTGAAACGGTTCGGCATATATGTTATATTTTACACAAAAAAGGTGAAAGTGTGTTTTTTCTGTTTGTTTGTGTTTCTTTCACGTCTCAACAGAGCAACTGATTAACGTGATTTTTTGTAGGAGAGCTGAGTTTCTTACTTTTTATCATGCAATTGAAACAATATAATACAAAATAATGAAATATAGCAGCTATATGTATAAATAACAATTATTTTATTTTAAGCACTTTTATTTCCATAATTATATAAAATCATGATTAACGATGCTTGCACTTGTATATTACATAGAAATTTGTTTAGCCTCCCACCAGTCTGACGATGTCGGTCACGACGAAACCCGGACATTGGTAAAAAATTAAAAATAAAATTAGAATAATGCTAAATACGTATTTTTATCATTACAAATATAGCAACAAAGAGCTGCATTATTTGTAAATGAGTAGGTGGCGAGTGGGTTGTCGAAAAAATATTTTTTTAAATAGCGATAGTGGGATGTCCGGCAATCGATACACGCTATTTTTTCCCGAAAATACATATGCCGTTTCTTAGGGTAAATTCTTATTGCTAAACGACAAAAATAATTAATTGCCTAATTAATTTATTCATTCCATGCGAGCATGGCGGCGAACAAATGTTAGTAAGTTTTAAAAAAAGTAAATAATTTCGTCGATTTAGACTTTCATGTTCTTTCTTGCAATATGCCCGAAATAGAATAAATGCTTTTTCTGTATATCGCGAAGTCGCCATTGTAGGGTAGTATACGGGAAACTGATCTTGGTTGGTTGATATGGAATAACTGGCACACAGTAAATAGTACAATGCTTCAATTGAACGTACATGGCATTAAGTATCAGAGCGCTTTTTTGTGTTGAAGAAAGAAAGGCTCAAGGCCGAGCTCAGAATCACTAATGAACGCAAACCAGTTTCGTATCAAATATATTCAATTCTATAGCAACTTGTTTATTATTGTGTACTAAAACCGGTCTTCCATTTGGGTTTATGGTAAGTAAGTGTCTCCGCTAAACACATGTGTTCATTTTACATGCAAAACATTAATGATTGCATTGTCTCAACATTTACAGTGGCATGCGGCGAACTCTATTCTAATCAATTCGCTGCGTACATTAAACATAATTTTGGATGCAATTGTCGCTGTGGTAAAACATAAAATTTACCCATTAGTTTTTAATTGAATTTTGCGGAATTTTGCGGGTCGTGTATTACGGGTGCCTACCGAGAGCCTCAGCGAAGCTTGCGTACTTTACAAGGCATCAGGGCCTCAATTATGAACGCTATCTTCATCTGTACATATCGAGACGGTATACTTAACTTCTGTCCTATCTGTATCTTCCTCGGTATGTTCAAACTTCTTGTCATCTCGATATCAAATGATCAAAAGGAACCAATGAATGACCGCAAAAATTATTCCGCGTTCCTTACTTCATTAACATTTCAAATAGTTCTCATTTATATTTTAAATAAGCTTCTGTGTGATTACAAACTCCAATGGATTCCAATTTAAGCAAAAAATTCTCGCTTGAATGTGATTTTTAAAAGACTTTTAACACTTGCCAAAACAATATGCTTAACGATCGTCTGTATTTATCTACCGAGTGACTACAAAGCCGGCTCCTTTAACGTCTCGATACGTACGCCTCGGAAGACAGTAAAACAGACGGAAAAAATAAAACAACATATTATTTTTTTATAAGGGCAATTTTCTTACGCCTAGATACTCTAAAATGTTAAAAAAGCAGAATCTAGCGACATTATTTTTGCATCTAGCCACTCATTTCTCTCTTATATTTTAATTTAAGAAAAAAAATTCCAACCTCAAAACGATTAAAAATTTAAGTAAATTGTAATTAAAGGAAACATTGCTCGGAGGAATTTTTTCGTCATTTTTAATGTGTAGATAAACGTATCGAGGGGTTATAGACCCGTCGATATAAATCGATGTACTTACATCAAAACTTGATGGTGGGGGGATCGGTTGTATATCTTTGTAGTCGGTCGGGAGAATTTATCTTCAACTATGACGTCATACTGAAGCTGTGTCATTTTAGACTGAGATATGTGTACTGTGACGTACGCTTCCCCTTGTTTCGTATCGATGTACCTATGCAAAACTTGAAGGTGGGGGGTCGGTAGTGTATCTTCGGAATCGCTGGAGAGAATTTATCTTCAACCATACCATCAAGGTAAAGGTATGACGTCTTTATCATAATCGAGGCCCAGGGTTACGCTGACCTGCATGTCCACGGCTGATAGGAACCAAAACTATTGAAAACCCCATAAAAGCATCTAGTTTTATCAACTGTCTTCGGACTAAAGGTAATTATGCAATTTTTAAAAACGCACAAAGTGACGTCACAAAAAAATAATTCTAATACCCTTTCTTAAAAAAAAAAGCAAAACAACTTTTTTTAAACAAATTACAACAGGAATGGAGAACATTTTAGAGAAGGGAATATGGAAGTCTAGGCGTTTACAGGGCTTATGACCTGTAATTTATGTATTAAGATTAATTATTTATTCATTCATTAAAAATTAAACATGTTTAAATATAAATGAACTTATTAAGGCTTTTTAGGCTGTGCCCGTGTCAAGCCATAATAATTAGTAATAAAGAATACAGTAAATTAATTTTACTATATTATAATGACACGTGATGCAATAAAACAACAACTCAGAAAAACAAAGCATAAATAATAAATAGTAAAATTGACAAGACAATAAAAAAAAAAAATCAGATGTATATACAAATTTAGATTCATACATAATAAAATATACAACATAATAAATTGTTTTCTTTTTTATCTGGTTTTGGTAACATTCATGAGTACCCACTATTTATGCAATTATTTATATTTTTTCTTGTGCTTAAACATTATTCAAGTAAATGGCTATTCTTTAATTTTAATTATACTATTTTTATCTATTTTTCTACTTAAAAAAAATATTACTAAACCATTTAATCTAGTTATGTTGAGTTTTTTTCTTTTCTATCTTCTTAATAATATGTTTTATTTTTAAAGCATCAAAAACAAAATAATAAATGTTAATTATTTTATATGCGTACAATATTATGTTTGTACTCTTTTATTTGATTATTAATTAAAAAAAATATATCTGAACACCGATGACAAACTATTATTTAATAGCTTATAGGGACAAAATATTATTAATACTTTGTTTTCTTCATATAGTGTATTAATATAGTAACAATGTGTATTATATTTAATAAAGACTGTATTATAGTATCAATAAAATGATAAATAATAAAATTAGTGAAAACTAATTGAAATGATAATTGAAATATGGTTTCTAGAAAGGTTTCTAGAAACATTGGCTAGTTTAAGTAGCCACTTTGCACACTGTGAAATATTCACTATTTCGCCAATGTTTTAACATTTATATTTCTTCAATTCTTCCATCTATTCATTTTACAGAAGTTATAGAGCTGAAACTTTAATTGTTGTGAAGAGATTGATCTGATTAAATTATTTCACATACTAAGCAACGTCCAGGTAAATATTTTAATAAAAACGAACAACTTTGAACGACGTCACTAATTCATATGAATGAACCCATAATAAAAGAGTTGTAGAAAATGCCGGTGTCCTTACCGTCAATGGAGCAATCGGCAGAACTAATCGAGAAGAAGGGGAAGAGAACTTGAGACGTCACACGCGGAATTATTTCAGAAACACAAAACTTTAAAAAAATTATGAAATAATAATGCGATATATTTAAATGAAAAAAAATTTGCTCAGTTTAACAGTCTTCAGTGATTTTTTTTTTTAAAACCACCGAATTTTCTCATTGTGCAAATTTTACCCGTTAGTGAATGTCATTGAATAAAATTTTGAAGTATTAATGTACAATTGATCAGATCGGTCCAAGATATTATAAGCATTCCACTACGCAATTACTTCTTAAAAGCCTCCAGCCTGACACAGGACATTTTTCCAATCTTTGCCCTATTATTAAGTCCAAATTAGATTTTTAATAAATAAATGTTAAATACTTCAAAAACTCATGAAACTAAACTGAATATAATATGTATAATATGTGTGTTTATAAATTAAGTTAAGAACCAAAACACGCTTGTCCTTAACACAGATTTTTTTGTCGCACACCCACTTTAATAATAATGTGATTATGTAAGTATTTATTTTAATCGCATTTATAATGGACCATATAATATTTTAAAGGCAGAATCATACATAATACATTATGAATGTACATTATGTTGGCATTTCATACTTGTATGTAATTATATAATTATTTTTAGTTTTGCTATATTTTATTTTGCCACCGTTATATTCTCGTAACCAAACTATGTATCATAAAATAAAATTAAGTACACGAGCGAGTCAATAGGAAAAATACCAATGTCAAAAAAGTTTGTTGTTATGGAGAGGAGATCGTTTATTTCATAAATTAGCTCAAAATTATATCTGATATTTAATATGTTTTTATTGAATAACAGTTTTCTGTATTCCTTTCAGACCTGAATTAATTCCTTGGATATAAAAAAAATAATTTTGGTAAGCGTGTGCTTAAGGATTTATAAGAAAATATTTGGTGTTTTCAAAAAATATTTTGCACTTAGGAAATTATTTAACGTTATTTTTTTCAACAAAAGATCTTAAACTGATAACCAACCGTCAACATTCATTTTAATATGTCATTATATTACAGTAATTTAATTAAATTGAAATATCTGAAAACTGGCCTTATATGACTAGACAGGTGCCACCGTTTTGTAGCAACAATTCACGGACCATGTATACTTGTAATGCCGTATTAAATAGACTTCATGAACTCGGTAATAGTTATTCCCACGTATCTGATATATTTGGTGTAGGGTATTGTTCCTATATAACAAACCTTTTGAGCTTTTTCAAAGATGGTGAATAGTAATTGTATTTATTTATTCATGCATTTCATAATATATACAGTTTTTTGTTCACTTTGCCCAGCCGTATGAAACAGAACTTATGATTTTCTTGTTATATTACTATAGAATATTTTATTATTTAAACTTTCTACTCGTATAATTTTTAGGTTTATTTTTTTTTTGTAAATCTTGGGTATAAGGAAATTTATGTTAAAAAAAAAAAAAATATTTGTATTATAAATGTTTGTTAAAGACAGATTTGCCGTTTGTGTTAATAAAATAAAATAAATAAAATATATCAAAGGATAGGAATTCAATTAAAAACAAACAAACCAACCAGAAGCCAGCTGTTAAAGTTAAAACCGAACTTTTCTGAGTAATGCTGATTACCGACCTATTAAAAAAAAAGAGAGACGTACTTAGGGATTCAAGTAATCAATCAATAAACTGTCAGCTTTTGAATTTTGGTAGGTACGTGAAATAAAAACTTTTTTCTACAATTACAATATTATTTAATAAGTATAATTGTATTAAAACATAAGACAATAAGCGGTAGGTAATAATTTTGACCAATAGGTATTTAAACATTGTGGTTTTGTCATTTAGATGCCTCCCGGATGCAGTGCAAAAAAGAAAACAGCACGTCAGACTGATTATTCTCAAATCCAGGTTTCGCTGTCCCGTTTTCCTCACCTTAAAACCGAACCGATCGTATTTTTTCGATTAAGAAAGAAAAATTTTCTGTTTCAGTACTTTTTCTGTTTTCCAAAATTAGTAATTATATTTGTATACCGTACGTCCGAAGACAGACGATAAAACAAGCGCGTTTATGTTTTTTTTTCCATGTTCTCATAAAAAACAATAATTCAAAAAAGCAAAACAACAAAGATACGCCAATGGTAAATATCTATAGTGTATAGAAATCATTGTTGTGGTGCTATCATCCAGGCAGAAAATACAGGACTATGTGGTATTAAAAAAAGTAATACCCCGATTCATCATAAGGTAACTTTTTGATAGGATATCTACATTTTCTTATTATATTTATTTTTATTTATAAATCATAAAACACAAAGTATTTTACAATTATAATACGTTGAATTACATTCCCAGGAGTTACAACAACCCAATTCGAGACATAAACAATATTAACATTTAGAAAATAACACATATTGAGAACAACAAAGAAACAAAGCAAGTTGAGCACCTTTAAAACTAAATATAGCATACTAATATATACGCCTAAAACCCTTTTTTACACAAGCAGAATAAATATATAAAAAAAACGCTTTTAAGAATTTAAAAAAAAGTAGTGAATCTACTAAGGGAGATGAGGCCATTAACATCACATGCCATGCAGATGATGCTGCCATAGTTCTTCTTTTTTGTCTTCTTGTAGATCTGAAGATCTGTTCTACTTAGACTACTCAGTCTCCCGTGATAATGCCCAACTATCCTTTCATCGCTTAGGGAGTTTTCCAGGTGGGCGCCGTCCGGAAGGTTATACTATGGCTGCTATAGAAACCAGTCTATCATTGCTCATTCTATTTATGAGATCTCTCCAGAATCTACCACGGCATATTCTCCAGCGCACTATATTTTCAATTTTACACGTTTCCCGTATAAAGTCATTTCTGACCCGGTCGCGCAGTGTTTCCGGTAATCGATCTGAGGACCCTCATCTCTGATGTTCCTAGCAGGTTCTTCGTTCTCGTGGTATCCGCTCGTGTTTCTACGGAATATGTCAAGATTGGTCCTACATGTGCCTTTTATATTCTAACTTTGCTGTCATTTTGCATCTTCTTATTTTTCCTATTTACAATTTTTTAATTACGATTATAATTAATTGTTATTGTCATTTGTCCATTTATGTTAAATGAACAAACTATAAACAATATCCGATTCGTGGATGATACTGTATTTCTAGCAGATAGTATCAAAAACCTGCAGCTATTATTGGACAAAGTTTACACGGCCAGTTTGAATAAAGGGCTAGAAATAAATATTTCAAAAACTTAAATTATGGTTATTCAAAAAGCCACACAATTTCCCGATGACTTTAAAACCTGGAGCGCACGTTATTGAGCAAGTCCATCAGTATGATTTTTAGGAAGCTGGCTGAATGATAAATGGGATCACTCACAAGAGATCAAAGTCAGAATAGAGATGGTGCGAGACTACTTTTTCAGGATGCGTGACTTTCTTTGCAGTAGGGACTTTAATTTAGACCTCCGAATGCACATTGTACGATGTTACGTTTGCTCAGTACTTTTTTACAGCGTTAAAACGTGGACACTCGCCCAAAGCACTTTAAAAAAGATCGAACCTTTAAAATGTGGTGCTACAGGAGAGATATTAAAAATCTCCCAAGTGGACAAAGTCCGAAACGATGACGTTCTTTGACGGATGGAAAAAGATAAAGAGCCACTTAAGACCCTAAAGAAAAGAAAACATGAGTACTTTGAGCATGTGGTGAGAGGCAAAAAATATAACATTTTACAAGTCATTCTATAGGAAAGGATTGAAGGAAGACGCAGTGCCGATAGAAGGCGCATCTCATGGCTAAGGCGTGCCTGGTTGCTTTGCAGTACTAAGTCCTTGTTCAGGGCAGTTGCCAGCAAAGTGAGAATTGCTACGATGATATCCAACCTCCATCGGGGAAATGAACTATAAGAAGAAGGTTATGTCATTTAGAATACGTGAAAAACAAGCATAATACCAATTTGATTATTTTTGTTCTTATGTAAAACATTTCCGGTCAACACCGATTCTTACCTAAAGGGCTATAACTAAACTCCAAGAAACGTATTTTTTATACGGATATAAAATAACAAGCCAATGACATAAGTCATAAGTCCTGAAAATGCATATACTTTCATATTCTCTTCTCAAACGTGTTTTTTCTCTCTGTTGGAATGTTCGAAATAGTTACACTCTCATTTTAAAATAAGATTGATTAATTTAATTTAATGATATGTATCTACATTTGTTAACCGCAATAAAAGTAATAAAAAGTTGACCCAAATATCTACATAAAAAAGGTATCAGTATTTGATAATAATATGCAATCTAACAATGCGCAATTCTACAAATGTTACAAGTTCTGTATAAATTAGTGGCTATCTTTGGTAAAAATAATTAAGAGAATTAGCTTGATAAAGTCAGCTGTAGTTTTGAACTTAATTACAGGTAAAATATTTGTATTTATTTTGCTTGTATATTTACGTATGATTAATTTATTTAATAACCTTTTGGTAAATTCGTATTTGTATATTGTCGTACTTATTTCCAAATGATAATATTTTTCAACCAGTTACAAATATGAAAGTTGTGATTTATTTATTTTTGTTTCAATACGTATTCCATATTAAAAAAACGTTCCTTACGTCATAAACATTTAAAATAGTTTTCATTTATATTTTAAATAGGCTTCTGTAATAAAAAGTGCTTCCTTAAAAGCGATTATAAACTCCAATAAATCCCAATTCAAGCAAAAAACACTCGCTTGAACATGAATTTTGCAAGACTTTTGGAAATTACCTAGACGGTACGCTTAAAGATCGTCTGTATGTATCTACCGATCGACTTTAAAGCCGGCTCTTTTAACGTCTCGATACATACACTCAGAAAGATAGTAAAACAGACGGAAAAAATATAATAACTAAATATTTTTTAGAATGGTAACTTTCTGACGCATATAATGTCTGTCTGACGCCTAGATACTCTTATTTGTTAAATGGACAGAATTTAGCTATATTATTTTCACATCTAGGCGTTGGTTTTATTAAAGTGACAGTTATGTCGGAACTTAATTCGACTTCAAAATTAACTTTTTTCTCTCTCATATTTTTAATATGCTTTTAAGAAAAAAAGTGCCAACCTCAAAACGATTGAAAATTTTAATAAATCATAATTAAAGGAAAGATTACTTGGTGGAACCAAATTTTTGTCACTTTTAATGCGTAGATAAATGTATCGAGGGGTTCTAGACCCGTCGGTATAAACCGATGTACATGAAAAGCAAGGGAAAAAATATATATTGCAACTTCCATAGAAAAAAGAAATTCAAAAATACAGTTATGTACCATCCGGTGCAAATGAGGCTTTGATGATTATGATATTATTTTATAAAAAACCTTAACAATTACCAAATTACAACAGGGATGGAGAACATTTTAGAGAAGGTGATATGGAAGTTTAGGCATTTACAGGGTTTATGACCTGTCATTGGCTAGTTTAAGTGGCCACTCAACACACTGTGTAATATTAGACAGGCGTCGTGGCGAAGTTGGTTAGACGGCCGACTGTGAAACATCAAAGATCAAAGATTTTCTTTTCAATTGGTCTGGGTGTTATGGTGAATTTTTACTACCTCCTTCCATATCCCCTCTTTCCCACCTGCTGACAAGCCCCTAAAATAGAGGCTTAGCGGGTTTTCCCTCTAAAAAAATAAAAATCACCATTTGCCTATGTTAAAACATCCGCATTTCTTCATTTCTTTCATATGTAAATTTTAGTGAAGTTATAGAGCTAAAACCTGTTTTTGTTAATCCTAATAACTCCCCAGGGGGTTTAATCCACTCTTAAGTCTGCAAATATTAAGATAAAGTCAAAATATTGAAATAAAATCAACTGGTCCAAGAAGAAGTTTAAAAATTGGAAAATTGTTTTCAAGCGCTGCCTAGCATGTAAAATAATTCGATCTGATGAATTTCTTCACCACAAGAAAGATTTCAGCATTAAAACTTCACTAAACTCAACAAATGGAAGAATTGAAGAAATGCGGATGTTCAAACATAGGCAAAATGGTCAATGTTACACAGTGTGTAAAGTGGCAACTTAAACCAGCCAATGATCTCTCTGAGCCAGCTCTCTACAAAGTGTTCTCCATCCCTATTGTAATTTCTTAATCTTAATGACTCCCTTGAGGGTGAAATCCAGTCTTTTGTTTGCAAACATTTGGACAAACTGAAAATATTGCTTTACATTTACGTTGTATTATCAACACGGAGCTTGTACTCTCATGGATGTGATACATGTGACATTATTTATTTACTTAAAATGTTATTTACATTATACAGTGGAGCGATGACGGACTTCGGCTCACTGTACTTCATATTCCTATTGCTCCACCACACCTTCGTGAAAAATAATGTAAATTAGGTACCAGAGTTTTTGCTGAAATTTGAAAAAGGAGGACTCTTAGTTCATTAGGAATGAGTAATAAAATAAATGAATGTTTCATTAGCTCTTGTGTGGTTGTGATGCCACACTAGTCTACATAGGACACAAGACTTATTATATCTCTCTTATTTTTTTAAATGATGAAAATATATTTTTTATAATCTTCAAATGGACATTTTCACTGGATTTGAAAAATTAAATTTGTAAACCGGATTCTAATACAAAAAATATTTATCCTTGCCACGCGAAGAATGAACGTGGCGTCAATACAGCAATAAACCCGTGTAAGAGGGAGCAAAAAGATATAACTCAAAACAAGGAAAACAAAGACGCTGCTTTGTGGCCGATGTTTTTGTGTAACAGATTCAGTCGGTTATTGACAATAATGGGCGATGTACGCATGTAAGGTAATCAGCGTATTGATGATTTTTAATTTATTTTTTTATGACACTGCGTTGGCATATCAACGCAGCGTATCTTGATCATTTTTGTTACACGAAAGTAAGATGATCAGTCTCACGCTTCAGGTACCAGTCCAGGGACTATGAAATATTTTGAATGTAAAAACACCCTTTTAAATAAATATTTCATATCAACCATGTCAAGAAACGAACCCGAGACCTCTTGCACGGTAGGCAAATGCGCTTACTATTACACCACTAGGCCGATTTTGTTATGGAAAAGGAATTATTAAACAGTATGTCTTTATAGTTTTTTTTCAAATCTTTAAACTTTAGAATATTCCGTATTTTGCTTGTGGTAATACTATGTTACATCACCGTGCGCAAAGGAAGTATTTACCACAGTTTTTTTTTGAGTAAGAACGTTGATAAATCAAATTTATACATCTGTACTTTATTTTTACGAAAAACTATTTCTTCGATATGTTATAAATTGTTAAATTTAGGACCTTGAGTCTAAAATTTCATCTCAATGATGTTTTTTTTGAATTTCATACATTCTTTTAAGTACCTATACAGAATGTGCCTTTGCTTATTTGAAAAATCCGTTTCCTGCACGTTGTGATCTTGCTCGCATTGATAAATCTGATCAAAGACGTTTGGGGGTCTGCAAGAGAGGAGCGAATTGCATCAGCGACCTTCCGCGGCGTGACCTCCACTCTGGAGATGTGCCGAAAGAGAGAGTATCTTAGCCTATGTCTAGCGCCTAGTAGGCGGCACTATCAGAATCGCCACGGATTCCAAACAAAAAATTACCACCCCCTGAAGATATTGGTCTCATTATGCAAACAATGTAAAATGTTTTTATTTAAGACTTTCTTACTGAAAACAGAAATTAGGTTAAATAAATGAGGGAGCACAAAGCGAGGGAAATATTTTAAACAACGGTAGTGTTAAAGAGCAAACATTATTATCCTTGATTTAGGGTACGTATTAATCTGTAAAGATATTTGTGTGTGCTGTGTTCGATTCCTGAGAGAGTCATCATGAAATATTAATTAACATGGTGGTTTCACACTGCAATATTTTAATGTTCCTGAACTGGCTCCTAAAGCGTAAGACTGATCACCTATTTAAAAAAAAACATTAGTAAAGAGCTTACTTCTTCTTCTCCTTGATTACGCAGATTTCTGCTACCCAGAGGCTAATTCTGAACTGTTTGAAAATTTGAAACGATTGTAGAATGTTTGTTTACGATATATTTTTAATCTTCGCAAATTTGACCACATAATCGAATACCGAACGCAAATACACTAGCTCAGTAGATACTGAGCTAGTGTATTATGAGCTATGTATGCCAGATGGCATAGAAAAAACATTCATATTCTATCACTTTTTTACAACATTAAAAATAATTCCACTTTGCCTGCTTATTTTAGAGAGCTCGTCCATCTTCTATCACAACATGGACTATCTCTTCGCTCTAGTAATGAGAAAATCCTGTAAATACCCCCTTACCGATCTAATTTTCTTGCCTCCTCTTTCACAGTAGTAGCTGTTCAATTGAGTAATAATCTAATGTTAAAGACGCCCTTTCTTTATTAACATTTAAATCAAGATTGAAATGTCACTATCTAAATGTTTGAGTTGTTCCTTTCTCCTTCTTCTTTCCTTCCCATCACCTTTCCTCTTCTCTCTTCATAGAATAGTGTAAACTTTTAATTAATTTTTATTTCAAATTTTTGTGATACATTATAAGATTCTGCACAATTACCTAGAATATGTCCATGTACTTGTAATTTTCTCAAACTGGAACGGTTTGTATTGGTAGGAAGAAATTGCCTTGAGGCAATTTGCCCGCCCTAATATGTATATAATTTGTAGATGTCTTGGGTAGGATAGTGCAGTGGTTTCCCGTTGCCTCCAACTCCGCAGTACCTTATCCACACGTGTCTGGAGTAAGTTAACAGTAATACCTGCTGCCATATTACCCTAGGATCTTTTGGAGTTATTTAGTTCTCCAGGCCCTCCTTCGGCCCACGGGATATTTAACAACCGCCGTCCGGGACTCGGCCGGGGACGGGCGTTGTTGACCACTTAGCCGTCTCCATAGGCAATGCTTCCTCGATAAGCTCTTGTTATCCCTGCATATCGAACATCACTGACGTTGCCCAGGGTACACCACGAGGAGGTAGGTCAACCTAGATCTGTATCTAAGATGGAGGAAGACTGTCCACAGACGAGCTATGCCTGGAGTCAGGCGTAATCACCATCCTTAGACATGAGGCACGGATTGAAGAGATATGTATATAAATTGTATATGTATATAAGGTGTTAAATAAATAAATATTTCTTTAATTAGAAATATTATAAGATCTGGTCACGTTATGTCTCTTTCAGTTAATGTAGTCATCATGTACTTTTTCAGGTAGATTTTAAATTTGTCTCCAGTGTATTTTTTTATGTGATAAAGTAAGCCATTGTAGTGTTTAAGTCTACCGTATAGTCTGTTCTACGTTTGTGTTTTCTTTTCAAAGTAGTTGTGTTGTTGTTGTCTAACATTACATTTGCGTATTTTAGTATTTTTGGTTAGTGTTATATCGTTGTCTTGTATATTTCTCAGTGTAATTTCGTGTACAATTTTTATTGTCTTAATTTTTAAACTTTTTTTGTCAAACGTATTTTTTGTACAGTTCAGTGGTAGGTATTTTATATCGGAATTCTATTATTTTTTTACTAACCCATAATGTACAGGGTTTATATTTGTCTCAAAGAGATATTTATTTATGTGTTTACTTTTAAAAATAACATGGGAAATTCAAAATTTGCCTCAAAGTGCTTTTTTTATTAATTTTTTATTGAATAGTATTTTTTAACGGCCTAGCGGTGTAATGGTCAGCGCGTAAGCCTGCCATGCAAGAGGTTGCGGGTTCGATTTCCGACATGGTTGAAGTCAAATATTTATTTAAAATGGTATATTCACACAAGAATATTTCATAGTCCCTGGACTGGTATCTAATGCATAAGACTGATCATCTTACCTTCATGTAACGAAAAAAAATGATCAAGATACGTTGCGATTGGTGTACCAATGCAGTGCCCTATGCACCATTAGGTGCGGAAAGAGAACAATGATGATGATGATTTTTTTAACATAAATGATAATGTTCTCTTATTGGGGAGTCCCGTGCCAAGAAAAATATTTTTAATGATTTTAAAATATTTTTTTCAAATAAATTTTTATTTTACTTTTTTTTTTAACAAGTCATTTGTGTTATATTTTCTATTGCGATGTATTTATCTGTTCTCGTTACGCTAGTAAATCCCTTGCCAAAAACAAAAGTCTGACTTTTTTTTTGCTAGTCCAACTAAAATAGTAGATATCTAAGTATTTTTATTAGTGAGATTTTATTGAAATTTTTTCCATATTTTTTACATTGTGCATTAGTTGAATAAATCATTTTGATTGATTCATCAACATTCCCCTTTCGCACGTGGTGGTTCATAGAGATTGTTTCGCTAACCGCAGCGTATCTTGATATTTTTTGTTGTATTTAAGTAAGACAATCAGTCTTACGCTTCAGGCGTCAGTCCAGGGACTAATAAATAATTTTGGAATAAATATTTTAAATCAACAACGTAAGGAAATTAAACCAGAGACTTCTTGCTTGGTAGGCAAACACGCCAACCATTTGGCCACTAGACGGACAATGAGGAAGTTTAGTGCTACGGGAAATTGTATATCAAAAATGTTTTCTTACACGCGGTAAAAATTGGAGCATTTAATTGCACGGCGAAATTTCTTATATGTGTATGAAAATAAAAATAACAACTTAGACCATGTCATAAGTTTTTTCGAATCAATCAAAGATATGAAGTGGTGATAGATTTCTCTTTTATTTATTAATTTGACGGACTTATGCAGTCCATTTTAACACTGGTAAAAATAATTTCTCATTATAAATACAGGCACTTATAAAATAAAATACAACTTAATCAAATTAAAGCTAAAACAAAAAAAAAAAAAAAAAAATCTACCTCAAGACAAGTTCCGGTCTATCTTAGTGATTTTTTAAATCTATAAAGACTCACACCAAAAAAGACCAGATCTTGCCTCGAGTTTACAATACGACGCAATCGAGACATTGGTGCATACAAGCCATAGTTTGTGCTGTGTTGATCGAGGAACTGTACATTATTATTTCGCAACCAACTGTTCGTAACATTGAATGCCACTCGTTCCAGTAACAATGGTTCATTAATTTAGCTATTCAGTAAATTGAACATAAATATGGAGTCAATGTTATTTCTACGTTTTTGTAGACTTGAGATTTTTAACATTGACTCCATTTCTCCGTAAGTGTAGTCTCCCCTCTTGAGGCCGATTTCTGGAAAGCCGACTCACTAATCAGCAAAACTCACCAACTAGAACTTGTGACAACATCAAGGGTTGAGTAAATTCAAAATTGCAAAGCTCTAAAAAATCATAACGCCGATAATTCGATATTTTTTTATTTGCCTTAGTTAGTTGGTCTTTTAACAAATAATAAAATCATTTAACTTCCTCTTTGATAAGTATTTGCATTTCACCATTTTGTAGCGGTTTATTAAAAACACGTCAAGCTATGCCAAAAGTATCATTATTTATAGCTAAAGAGGAGTCTGTGCTTGAAATGTTTAGAATCTCTGAATAGAGAGGAATAGAGTGTATAGTACAACCAGTCACAGTGTAGCTGTGATTCCTCTTGCCCCGCTCAATGTCGACCCCCGCCACCTGACCCCTCCTCGCCCGAGGCTGAAGACGTTCACTTTCATAGAGCGAAGATGGTATCGCTATTTCACTAACTTTATGAGCGCTATCGAGTGTGCTAATTCATCGCATTCCATTGTCGTTCTCACCGACTGTTGCGAAGCAGCATGCAAATATTTCTAGATAGTATTTATCTTCACAAGCGTATACAAGAGTTAGAACATTGTTGTTATTCATACAATTTATTTATTTATGGTCTTATTCAGTTCATAATAGTAAAACCTCTCGAATCTGCTCCAAAATCGATTATTAAACTATTTTTTAAATGCCCATCAGGTACCCCAGCGTCAAGTTGTTTGAGGGATTCAAGATCTTAGATATAATGCAATTATATATCTCTTGAATAAAAATGTTTGTAAAAGCAAATTATTCGACCAAATTCCAAAAGGAACACTCCCACACTACCAGAAGCCAAACTTGAGGATGGGTCATGGGGTCTACCACAAACTCTGAATTCGAGCAAAAAAAATTCAGGTTTCTGGGATTATATGTTACCCAAATATTGCAAAACAATGACCCGGATTTAACTAAATAAATTTGTAAAAAAATGGTTCCTGGGTTTAGGTAGAGAAAAATCGGAAAATTTACCAAAAAAACATTCTTCAATAAAAAATGGTATAGTTAAATACTGAGCGAATTGGCGATGAACGAAAGTAAGTCACAAGTGATGGTATTTAAAAGGGATAGTGAGGTTACTGACTGCATAGTAAATGTAAACAACGAATGTCTCGAACAAGTAGAAGAATTTGTGTATCTGGAAAGTATGTTTTCAAGAGATGGAAGAGTAGAAAAAGATGTTGAAAGGGGAGTGAATGCGGGCAACAAAATGAATGGAGCACTTAGCACAGTTATTGCTAATAAGAATATGTCAATCAAAGCTAAACTGGCAGTGCACAACGGAGTTTTAGTCCCAACACTTATGTATGGAAGTGATCGTGGAACTAGCAGAGGAAGGATGAAAGCCGAATGAACGCGATTGAAATTTGATCTCTTATGAATATGTGGTGAATCAATGTATGACAGGGTTACGAATGATGAAATCAGGCGAGAGTGTAAATCTGAGTCAAGTATAATTGATAAGATTAAGAAAGGGTCTCTGAGATGGTTTGGTCACGTATAATGAATGAACAACGAAAGAATAGTAAAACAAGTATATATGGCAAAAATGAACGGTTACGTGAGACGAGGACGACCAAGGAAGACGTGGCATGATCAGATAAACCAAAATCTTAAGTCTGGTCATGTCAAAAGCAGACGGAACCGAAGGGCATGTATGAATGTGGAAAAAGCTAGGAATGTATGCCAGTATAGACGAGTGTGGCGGTCTATTCTCTCTGCCTACCCCACGGGGAACTGGTAGTAGTAGTAGTATAAATGTATAATAGATTAACTAGTCTACAAATCTACACAAAAGTTTGAAGAATGTTTTTTACTTCGACAAATGATAAATAATGCATACATACGGTTTTTTTATGATACAAAGAAGAATTGTTTTACGTATTTGATCAGTTTTAATGATTTTAAAGTCTGGCTGACCACACAACCTAAATATGCATTTAACATAAAACATTTATAAAATATTCCTTATTAAAAAACCACCGTTCTGCCCATGTTTGGACATCCACATTTCGTCAACTCTTCCATCTGTTGACTTTTGTGAAGTAAAAGAGCTGATGGAAGAGTTGAGGAAATGTGGATGTTTAAACATGGGCAAAATGGTGAATGTTACACAGTGTGTAAAGTTCAATTGAATTATTTTAAAAACAACATATACATTACAAAAATATATTCAATACGTGCATATTATAAAAAAGATAAAAAAATACACGAAAGATACTCATGTCAAAGTAGTAGAAGAATCCTGCTCCGGAAAACCCCTTCGAATATATGCAACAGATTAATATCCAGAGCGATGTTGTTCAGCATAGCGGTAGCCCTTCCAACAGGCATAATTATAAGCAGGTTGGTCCTGAATATCGCAATATGAAACAATCTATGCTGACACCGTCTTAGGCAATTATCAGGAACATACAAACCAATGCTCATCATAATTTCAGAATTATCGATCATACAGCGCAACAATCGATAAAAATGTGTAGTCAAATACACATTCCTTCTAGTCTCCAAACTATTGTAGCCAAGCATACCCTGGAGAAACTCGGTCGGGTAGAGCCAAGAATAATATCCGCACTCTCTCATCTAAAGTGGCTACTTAAACCAGTCAATGACAGGTTATAAGCTCTGTAAATGCCTAGACTTTCATATTCTCTTCTCAAAAATGTTTTTTCCTCTCTGTTGAAATAAATTTAAACATGAATAACTCCCTAGGGAGGAAATCCAGCCAGTCTGCAACATTTGGACATACTCAAACATTGTTGAATTACTACCTGGTAAAAGAAGAAGTATAAAAAATGGAAAATTGTTTTCAGGCGTTGCCTTGTAGGTGATTTGGTTCAGCCGGATAAATCTCACCCACGTGATAAAGGTTTCAGCTCTTTTACTTCACAAAAGTCAACAGATGGAAGAGTTGAGGAAATGTGGATATTCAAACATGGGCAAAATGGTGAATGTTACACAGTGTGTAAAGTGGCCACTTAAACCAGCCAACGACAGGTTATAAGCCCGGTAAACGCCTAGACTTCCATATTTCCTTCTCAAAAATGTTTTCTCTCTCTGTTGAAAAAAATTAAAACATTACAGTTCATTCAGTATTTGTATAATAAAACATGAAACAAAAAAAAACTTAAAAAATATTTTTTTTACACGAAACGTATTTTGAACCACAATATTATAATAACTATTTGTAATATTTTTTTCCTCTCTTTATCTTTTTTTGCCTGCATTGAAGACAATAGAGATATGAAAATAAATTTTAACAAAAAGACATGAAATGTTGTATACATAAAACGACGAACGACGACAACGTCCGAATACTTTCATATGACGATTTCTCAAAATTGTGTTTTTTGGGTTAGTGACTTTTTCCTGATCGGAGAGGATTTAGTTTATTACATAACTATATTTTTCTACAGTTTGCAATAACAGTACCAAATTTACTGTCAATACTTCACCGTTTACATTATGTACTATAGTGCATATGTACAGACTCTGGTGTATTCGAATTAAATCAGTATGATGTTTTCAATTGTATTCCACAATGATGAAACATATCGCAAACACAATGATTACCATTATCTCTTCTAAAACACCTAGAATGATAACAGAAAATGAATGTCTAAATTATAAGAAATTGAATACGAGTGAAACAAAAACTAAAGGTCGAATATTGCCCTTGCTTTGGGAATGCAGCCTTGGCGTGTCTTACCAACTGGAGCTATGCTCTGCATAGTACTAGATACTAGACTTCTCTTCTTACTCTAGTATGTTGTATACTGGCCTGTCGATTAGTTTGTCTTGTCACAATCATAAAGATATAGTGCCAGTGGCCAGTGGCCAACAGCACCTATTTAGCCTATTTAGGCTAGGGTTGAGTAGTAACTTTAATTTAATACACACATACACGGCCGATTGACAAACCGAGAGGTCGCTTTGTATTTGTAAGGCGGAGATCTAATTGTTATATATTTTGCGGTCCAAATTTCGTTATGCAAGCGATTATTATACTGGGTGTTTAATGGAGACTCGAGAATAAAATATGGCTTTTCACGAAGAATTAAGGTCGCGGAACAGAGTTGCCAAAGGCGATTTCTTTAAATTTGAAATCATTTAAAATTCCGGTAGGTCTCGTAGTTTTATTTCCGCTTCGTGTAACTTTTCGCAATAGTCAGGCATTTTCGTGAAACGTTAATTATGCATTCTCGCAGTTGTACTAGTTGCGCTATGGCAGTTCCTGGTCTGATGCAACGCGGTGCATCCTCTCTGAGCTTTGTGTAGCTCCGTAATATGATCATCCCCGCATGTGACACAAAAATGTCGCCAAATAAACATTCGAGTAAACAAGCACCGTAAAAATTGCTATCGCGAGTTGACCTTCATACTGTTCGATAGTAATAAAATACATGTATTTATACCTGCTGTCAACAGCTTTGGACAAAATATTATTGCCTGATGTCTGGTAGCTGGTAGATAGTGAGACAGTGGTCGATAGCAGGTAGTGGATGGATTGCGGCTTTAAGCAGTAGATAGTGGAAGGGAGGCAGTAAATATTGGCAGGATATCTGGATTGTGGGTAGTGGACGGTAGTAAAGTTTATGGTCAGGAGTAGGATTATGACAGATAAGCAGTGGTTTGTGCCTTATGTGCATTGGTCGTGGACAGTTGCAGGTACGCGATTCGCTATGGTTTTTTGGCGGCAGATACTGGCAGAAAGATTGTGGATCACAGGTTTCCAAACTTGTTTGACCCACTGCCCCCTTCTCAGAAAGAAAATACTCAAGGACCCCGATAAATAAACTTTTTAAAATTTACATACATAATATAGCCGTGATTTTTTACGCATCTAGAAATTTATGGGACTATAATAAGACTGGCTGATACTTAAAATGTTAAAGTTTTTTTAAATATCCTGATGAGACAGTTGGTTCTGATTCACTGCCATCAATTAAAAAATATTTTGCATTTTTTTTTCCAAAATATACATGCAGTTGTAAGTTACTTTTTATATCATAAAGGAATTTCGAAAAAAAGCAATTTGGAAAAGTATTTTCAAAAATATTTATTAAAATAAAACAATAAACTATAAATAGCCATGTAGATTGCTAACCACTATAAAAGAATAACGTCTGAGAGACAGTAAAATAAAATATTTTTGCAATACGAAGGATGAGCCCTGGTGTTTAGCAGTACGTTTTTCTGTATTGGGCTCGATTTTACAATGTTAACGGTTGAAAAAATATTATCTCATTGCTTCTTTTTGCTTTTAATGCTTCCATACTTCCCTCAGTGACAGAATTACTCGTAATGTCCCTTTTAGCGCCCCTTGGGGGGCGGATACACCCACTTTGCGAACCTGTCTGTAGGCGTAGACGGTAGACAAGTTTGAAACCGGGATTTAAAAGGTTTTTATAGATAGGTAGTGAAATGTGTTCAATACACTATTGGTTGTGGCCTGTGGCAAGTACTCAGTTCATTGTTGTTGGTAAGCGGTAGACTATATCTGGTAGCCAATTGCTACAGGCACAGTAGAGAGAAATAAGTGTGGCATAACTATCTCAAGGCCGAATAATATGTTTATAAACACCATTATATTAACTTTTCAATCTAAACTGCATAAAATAAATAAATACTATCCGACGGAATACATTACTTTAATGTAAGAAGTTTAGTAACGAGGTACGAGTACTGTTTTAATAATGCGCGGTTGATTTTTTTATTAAGCTACGGCTGTTGAAAATATTAATTGATCCTGTTGCTGTTCAGCACTGATTTTTTGTATCTTTATTATGAAAGATTACATGTTAGATACAGATAAGGAAAATTTCATAAATTATGTTTCTAATTGAAGGTCAGGACGCAAAACAAATAGTTAGCATAGGTAGGTAGCGGAATGTTCTAATTGTGCTAACTGCCTATTAATTATATTGACAAAGAAAGAAAAACTCGTAATTTAGCAACTATTCTTAAGTCTAAAAATAGGCTAATCAATTCCTAATTTATTTCATCCACTTAAATGAAATATTAGTCTTTATTTTGTATATATATTAACATAATACCAATTATTTTTTAAACTTATTTATTCACATCTTATTCATTACAAAAAATGCGTGATTAGTGGAAATGATTTTATTTTATTATTTTTTTTTTTTTAAAAGCAAAAAAAACAATCCAATTAAATATGTATTTATATAAATATATAAATATATATCTATATATATATATATAGGACTTCTGTCCAGGCATCTACAGGGCTTATGACCTGTCAATGGCTGGTTTAAGTGGCCACTTTACACACTGTGTAACATTCACCATTCTGCCCCTTGTCTACAAAAAATTGTAAATGTATTTAGGTGAAATAATTCAATTAGATGAATCTCACCCGCATAAATAAAGGTTTCAGCTCTTTAACTTCACAAACATCAACAGATGAAATAATTGAAGGAATGTAGATGTTCAAATATAGGCAGGCTGGTGAATGTGAACAGTGTGTAAAGTGGCCACTTAAACCAGCCATTGAGAGGTCATAAGCCCTGTAGATGCCTGGACTTCTATATTACCTTCTCTTAAATGTTCTTCATCTCTGATGTAATATGTTAATATTTTCCCATTTTACACGTATCGTCCAAATTCATACTGCATGGTAAAATTGGGGTGGATTGACATATCACGCGATATTGTATTTATTTAAAATTTAATCAGCGACTTCCCTTAGGTAGAAATACTGCAGAGAAAAATTTACGGAGATTAGTCTGTCTCACTAACTATTTGAGTCAGTATATATTAAGCTATGTAAGAACCATGCCGAGTAATTATCAAATTGCAATTATCTTAATGACGTAGATATGCATGTAATATATGTATATGTTTTATACTTAAGAAACATTTATAATGCCAGAATAATTACAAGTAAGCATTTCACACATCCATTACTCTCATTTTTTTCTAGTAGGTCATCGCTTTTAGTTATGGAGAGAGTTAAAGCTGTATTATATAAAATGGAAAATTGGTCAGATAACTGGGTAGGTAATACACAAAATGCTTTAAATTTAATATGCGCAGGTGATAAGTTGTTTCTTTATTCTCTTGCAGGCGCCTCTCCGATATTGTGCGAAAAAAACCAGGGCACATCGGACTGATTATGCTTAAGACAAATTGACATAATCGAATTTTCATAGCTACAGTCGTTTTCCATTCCGTTTTCCTAATCTGAACCGATTTTTTGTTTTCTTTTAAAAATAGTAGCAGAATGGAATTTTATGTATTACTACGTTTCCGTTTTTTAAAATTATTTATCGTATTTATTAACCGCACATCCAAAAAAGGTAGGTAAACCTTGGCGATTTATATTTTTAACAATTAAATTAAATTTGAAACACCTGTAACGCAAATGTTTAGTTTTTATTTTATTTTGGACGTTATATAAAATAGTATATTAGTATACAGAGAGCAGTTTTATCAATATGAACAGTATTTTAAACAGTTTTACAATTTTGTAAGTTTCTTTCCACTAATTATATAATAGGAATGTGAGTTGGCCTCATAGCGTAATAAAATTTAAAAACTTGTGTTGTAAATATAAATATTACAAAATAAAGTTGAAAATAATTTGATATAAAAATTTAATGGTTTGTATTCAACAAGGTAATAATAAAAATGAAAAATAGTACTTAGATTATTTTTTTTGAGTTTTATGAAAACTCAAATAACACGATCATTTTATCAGTTAGTTGGAAAAAGATGTCATTTGGCAATAAATCCACCAATGTACAATTTATATTGTGGGGGGTATAAAGCTCGGGAAAGATAATCAAGAGGTAGAAATAGAAAGAAGGCAAGGTCTAGCATGAACTGCCTTAGGTTAGTTTTCATACATCCTGAAATCCCCGAAGTACTCACATTACTTAAAGAAAGAACTTTTTGATATTTATGTTCTCCCTTTACTGGCATATGGATGTGAAACTTTTGTGTTCACGAAAAAAAATTTACACAAATAATCAGTGACACAGAGAGCCATGAAAAGGAGAGTGCTGGGTATTTCGTTGAGATATAGAAAAACCAATACATGGATTCGAGCGCGAACAAATGTCACCGACATCCACAAGGCTGCCAATCAGAAATGGAGCTGGGCTGGTCATACAGCCAAAACCACAGACTCTGGTGGACATAAAAAGTTCTGGAATGGCGACCCAGAACGGGTAGAAGAAGTGTCGGCACGCCTCAGACATGGTGGTCTGATGAAAGAAGGTGAGTTGCAGGAAGTGGTTGGATGCGGTTGGCTCAAGATATGGAGATATGGAGAGTAAAGGGGGAGGCCTATGTTCACCATTGAACAAGAGACGGCTTATGATGATGACAACACGTTAAAATATAGAAATAAAAAAAAATTGTATCGATAGAAACAATGTTCAATTAATATATTTAAAAATAAGTACACTACATTTATTTGTATTCTTATATTAATAAATAAAATAAAAATATGATTTATGTAACATTGATTATTTTTTTAACATATTTTTAAACGGTTAATAATAAAGCTGCTCTTGTTAAGATTTCTGACCAATTTTTCGTGATGTTTACTAAACAGTGTAAAATGGCCTTAACGCAGTAAACTATAATAGTAACCAGTTGGCTTGCACGAGAAGAAAATACAATAACACTATCTGTTTCCATGAGGAAAAAATATGATTGTCGATCAGAATGAAAGAAACGGTGCGAGAGATCAAGAGAAACGGATTATTTTCATATTGCACCGTCTGTCAGTTTAACATTCATTTTGCAAATGCATAATCAAATTGGAAAGTACGAAACTTGTCGATTTTTAGATTTTAAGAGGAAACTTATGAAAAAAACGTTTCCACAAAATAAAATACAAAAATATTTCACACTTTGTACCAGACATGTTAAATGGGTACTGAATTTACATTTTTTTTACTGGCATCTCATATAAGACTAAATATCTCGTTCTTACATAAATACTTCATTTTTCAAATTGTTGTTCTACCGTTCTGTGAACAAGTATATTATTAAAAAAGGAATAACTCGCTAAGCCTCTATTTAGAAGCTTGTCAGCAGGCGGAATAGAGGGGGTATGAAAGGAGGTAAAGGAAAATACACCACAAAACCCAGACCAATTGAGAAAAAAATATTTCTTGGATTTTTTTCTTGCAACTAGCGGAAATCGAACCTGCGACGCTAGTTTCACGGTCTAATCAATTGTTCTCCGGCGCCTGTCTTAAATGTTTGCCTGCGTATAAATATATATTTGTAAGATAGTGTATTTGTATGAGAGTAAGTGTTTAGATGTGTGTAAGCGTGTGCATCATTAAAAATCAAATGGAAGTGTATCGCAGCCAGGTAGAAAAAGTCGTCATTTATTTTTAAATAAATTAAGGAGCTTGTTAAATATATCATCATCATCATCATTCCCTTTCCGCACCTAATCGCAGCGTATATTGATCATTTTTGTTACATGAAGGTCAGATAATCAGTCTCGCGCTTCAGGTACCAGTCCGGGGACTATGAAATGATTTTTGTGTAAAAACACCCTTTTACATAAATATTTCATATCAACCATATCGGGAATCGAACCCGAGACCTTTTGCGCAGTAGACAAACGCTCTGAGCATTACACCACGATGCCGACAAAAATATTACACTATGTGCGAGACTGTTACTTATTTGTTTGATAATATTTCATAGAGATTAGATTTTCAATTTTTTTCAATTTCAATTTATTTATTTTAAATATAACATATACATTACAAAAATATATTCAATACGTACATATTATAAAAAAGGAAAAAAAATACACGAAAGAGACTCATGTCAAAGGAGTCGAAGAATCCTGCTCCGGAAAACCCCTTCGGATACATGGAACAGATCAATATCCAAAGCGATGTTGTTCAACATAGCGGTAGCTCTTCCAACAGGCATAACCATAGGCAGGTTGGTCCTGAATATCGGAATATGAAACAATCTATGCTGACGCTGTCTTAGATAGTTATCAGGAACATACAAACCAATGCTCATCATAATTTCAGAATTATCGATCATACCGCGCAACAATCGATAAAAATGTGTGGTCAAATACACATTCCTTCTAGTCTCTAAACTGTTGTAACCAAGCATACCCTGGAGAAACTCGGTCGGGTAGAGCCAAGGATAATACCCGCACTCTCTCATGTAGAGATATCTCAGAAACTTCTTTTGGATTTTCTCTATCATAAGAGAGTACTTCAGTTCATGTGGCCCCCAAATCATCGAGCCACTCTCGAGTCTACTTCGCACCAAGGAGTTGTAAAGAGTTCTCAGTACGCGGGTATTTTCGAAAACCCCGGCAGTACGCAGAACAAATCCTAACATCTTCAATGCATCACCACTGATTGTCTCTATGTGTTCATGAAATGTCAGAGTGCTTACAAATCTAACGCCCAGATCCTTAACCTTCGATGTTCGTATCAGATTCTGGTCATTAATTTTGTAGCGAAAAAAAAGAGTTTTTTGGGCCCTAGTGAAGGACGTGACCGAACACTTGGAAACATTAAACCCAAGTTTGTTTCGCCTTCCCCATTCAGATATATAAGATATATCCGCTTGGAGAAGACGAAAATCGTCAGAAGTTGTCACCTTTAAAAACAGTTTTAAGTCATCCGCAAACAACAGAAAACGCGAGTTCAAAATTACATTTTTAATATTATTAATGAAAATTGAGAACAACAATGGACCCAGGTTAGAGCCTTGCGGGACACCCGAGAAAGTATGGAAACACTCTGACGCGAATAGACCGTAGGAGACGTATTGGTTTCTGTTTTGGAGGTAGCTCGCCATTAATTTTAACATACCATCCGAGAAACCGATCTCATACAGCTTATTTAATAAGACATCATGGTCGACAGTATCAAAGGCCTTGGCGAAGTCATTATATGAACAGTCTACCTGATGTCCTGCATCCAGAGCTTCCGTGACGTAGTTTGTAAAAACCATTAGATTGGTTTCAACCGAGCGGCCTTTCCTGAACCCATGTTGTTCATCAATAATAAATGGCTCTACTCGGGAAGTGACGATTCTACATATGATAATTTCAAATACCTTCGCTGGTGCAGAAAGAACAGCTACAGGTCTGTAATTTTCTACTGATGACTTAGATCCACTTTTATGTATAGGTGTTACTTTTGACGTCTTCCATGTTTCTGGGAAGACCCCCGTATTAAAAGAAAGATTATACAAAAAACAGAGGGGTTTTTTGATCAGTTCCACACAACCTTTTAGGAAGAATGTCGGAATAAAATCTGGTCCGAGAGAATTAGTATTACTTAATTTTTTGATAGTGTCGGCCACATCCTTCTCATTGATATTTTGAACATCAATAAACTGTGCACCGGTCTGTGAACATTGCTTAGCAATATTAACATCTAGAAGCGGAGGTTCATTGCTATATACTGTTTTAAAATGACCTGCAAACGCTTCAGCTATGTTTGCACCTCGAACCAATTTTTCACCCCATGTCATGGAGTCAACACTCCCACCATCCGCCTTTTGTGACCTTATATAGTCCCAAAAGGTATTAGGATCATGAAGAATGTTGCTTTCCATGCTGGAAATGAACTCCCGGTACGCCAATCGAATGCTACGTCTTACGACAGATCTGTAACACCCAAACATCTCATAATCACCGCGACAGCCAGAAGCTTTCCACTTTTTATGATAGAAATGCTTAGTCTGTATGTTTCTAACAATACCCCTAGAAAACCACTTCGGATATCGCCTCCCACCAGTAGCCTGAGATTTTCTAGGGAAGCAGGAATCAAATCCCCCTTAACAATACAATAAAAATATTGTACCGCTTCATTTACATCTGATATTTTATACATCTCGCCCCAGTCGATACCGTCCATGAGAGAGTACAGTCGGTCAAAGTCGCCTTTATGAAAATTCCATCCTCTTTGACTAACCGTACCCTCCGCGGGAACTCTGGATCGACGGGGGCGATCTGCAATCAGATTGTAACGAAATTCAAGTGCGGGGTGATAATTATCTTCTCTTGTAAGAGGTGATAATGACCGAAACACACCAACAACTCTTCTACTGAATATTAAGTCCAGCGTTCTACCCCTAGAGTTCAAAATATAATTATACTGCGAAAGACCCAACACCGAGCACAAAAAAGTGAGGTTAGCCTCTATACTTTTTATGTTTTTTGCTGAATGCATGTTAAAGTCCCCCAATATAATGACACTTTTGTCCCGAAGTAGCTCTAAACTGGACAATACCCTGTCAAAGAACAGTTGATATATATTCGTCTTACTCGCCGGAGGAAAATATAATACACAAATGAACGTAATATCGAGATCGTATGTCAGTTTTACCCAGAGATCTTCATTGGACGTTTCTAAAACAGAAAAACGCTCGACTTGCAAGTTTTTTCTATATCTCACAGCCAATAAACATCCCCCACCCTGCCTGTGGCCACAACGATCTCGCCTTACTACTGTAAAGTTACTATCAAATAATTCAGAGTCGAAAACGCCATCGTTCAACCAAGTTTCGGTTAATGTTATAACATCAAGGTCACAGGCCGAAACACTGTTATAAAAATCTTCGCGTTTCGTTTTCAACCCGCGAATATTCATGTAATAAAAATTCAGTTTATCATCTGTTGTACTATCGCGATCTAGTCACTTTACCGAGGGAAGTCGCGGCGCATCTCGCGGTTTTGCATCCCACTCTTT
This sequence comes from Micrasema longulum, assembly GCF_059751315.1. Classification (NCBI taxonomy): domain Eukaryota; kingdom Metazoa; phylum Arthropoda; class Insecta; order Trichoptera; family Brachycentridae; genus Micrasema; species Micrasema longulum. The sequence continues at coordinate 150,569 of NW_028278121.1, forward strand.
AATATACGACTTTCGCGGCCAATTTTCGCTTTGCAAAATTGCATCTACCGCATTTTTCGGAATTCCGATTTTAAATGACGAGTAGTCACCCCGCGATTTGATCTTTGTCACATGAAATGAGGCGGTACTCACCAATGAGGTTAAATAAGAGGACATATCGTCGCTCGTAGTGTCCTTATGGAACGGATAGAAGTGATAAAACTTATCCTCTTCCCTCCGCTTTCCCAAGGTACCCCGAACGACGACACGCCCTTTATTTTTAACAGTCTTCCAATCTTTGGAAGGAGACACTGATACACTGGGGAGAACTGCAGCCGCCGACTCCATTGTCGGGGGAACCATCACCGAAGTATCGCTGGGAACATTCCTCGAACTGGCTAGATATAGACCTACTTCCAAGTGACAGTAAAGAAAGTGTCGGTTATCGAAAAAAATACTATTACTCTAAATACATCCTTATAACCGTCCCAAACATCAGCCTTCACCTGGTAAAGTGCTAGTCATCATCAACCACTGTTATCTCAAGCTCAAGTCCCATAATTTCCTTACATTTTTAATATTAATGTTCGTGGACAATTTATTGATACATGAAGTGTGGCTAGAAATTGATATTTGTCCTGAGTACTGACTGACAACTTCACCGCTGACAGCTAACAGTTAGTATACTATATATTCATTGATCTATGACCACAAATATCATAGACGTCAGATTCATACCATAAACTCGATAATTTATTTTGAACCATATCAATAGACAATAACCAAGTAGGAACTTAAAAACTGAAAAACAACCATATAATACTATATAGCTCCAAAAAAATATATCCGGAGAATTGTTCAAATTTCTGAATCTCCTCACAATTATTTATTTATTTAGAGAAATATATCTAGAAAAATAAAAATAAAACGTGAACAAGAACGATAGAGAAATGAATGTTGAACATAGTTAGTGCTACAGTCTGGCCGATGGAATAAATATTAAGTGCGTGTCACGCAAAAGGGAACATTAAAATTAATTTTGGAGAGTAGGTTTAAAGAGTCTACTTTATTAAATATAACACATGTAGGAAAAACCTAAATTTTAAGTCCATATACATTTTCTTCTTCTTTTTCTTTTCCACATCCGCTCCTAAGTGCAGTATGTGGAAATCACCAGTTGCCTCCTGGAGACCCTATTGCCAGCCAGCATTTTTGCCTCTCCCACGTCAATCTAGCGCCCCTTAATTCCGCCGAATAAAGTCTAAAGATCGTCATCGACGGCCTTCCAGGACGGCGTGAGCCCGTAGGTTTAAAGAAGAGGCAACTTAGGTTAAGGTTCTTCTGAGGCATGCGCAGCACGTGTCCAAGCCAGGTCCACCGCCGCATCGTCAAGACACTTGTTATTGGAGGCTGCTGCGTCATTTTACATAGTGATAAAGGTTATTAATCAAGCACATAGGTTGTGCGCTGCTAGTCTAGCTTCAATTAAGGTATTTTAATTAGAAATTACTATGCTTAGTGAGCCGTTCATTTTGTTGCCCACATTCAATCTCCTTTTAACATATTTTTGTACTCTTCCAACTCTTGAAAACATGCTTCTAAGATAAATAACTTGAAATTGAACCCAGGATATCAAGAAAGGTAGGCGAACGGGTCGGCCACTACACAACAAAATGGATTAACATATCGTTACTCGATTCAGGATTTTCACATGAGAGCAGCCATTGAGTTAAAAACACACTACCAGGGTTCTAGAATGATATTCCAAACGCTGTCGCGGCCGTAGAAAACACTTTTATCTCGCGTATTTCGTATGAAAATATTTTTTTATCCTATAATTGTGTATCATCCAAGCATAGCTATGTTCAGGCGGATGAAAAAAACAGTTCTGTTTGTGAAATACAACCAGCGGTGCTATTCTGAACCACTCTCGCGGCCGAAAACACTTTAATCTCGCATATTTTGTATTTAAATACACGAGATAAAAGTGTTTTGTTGTGTGTTGTCATTCATAGAACGAGCCGGTGGCAAAAATATTTGATGATCATTCATTAAATGAAAAAGTAGATAAAATTGCAAATCCAGCTTGTATCAGTGGAAAGATTGAGTATGATCGTGTAACGGCATCCGATTCGTACCAAACTGTAAAAAAGCATTGTCGAGATGTATGGTTTATATAGTAAAATGAATTTTAACTGGTAAAGGGATCACTTTACGCTTTAATACAGTCAGATATTTAAAAAAAAAAAAACATGATATGTAGGAAGATCTCCCTCAAGGTCTAAATTAGTAACATTATGTAGGCTAAGATCAGGTCACGGCTGTTTTCCATCACATTTCAAAATTAACTGTAGAAAATCTCCAATCTGTGATTAAGGTGAGAATATTGTTGATTTGAACCACTTATTTTTTAACTGTCCTTTAGTTGAAACGTTTGACCACAAAGTTGAAATGTAAAATTGCTTAAGGTATTTCTGGTTTCGGTAAAATTCAAACGAAATTGTCTGTTTTTATTCTCGTTTTTCTCACTTCGCCCAAATTTGTTTGAGAAATAATTTCTTAAAGTTACAATTATTATGATGAAAATGTTCCAGTAATTACAGCGAGAAATTTCCAATGATTGTTTTGTTGCAAATGGATTTTCTACTATGAATTTCATAAAATTAAAGCGATTCTCACTAAATAGTTATTTTTAGGAGTTTGGAGCTCCAAAGTATCAAAAAACTGACTACTGAGATTTGAAAGCCAAATCTATTATAAAATTACAATACGACGAATGAATCCGCCTCGTGGTCTTATACCGAGCGCATTTGCCTACTATGCAAGAGGTTTTGGTTGGATTCCTGACATGGTTGATATGATTATTTTTATTTAAGATGGAATATCTTAATATCCCTGTACTGGTACCTGAACCGTACAACTGATCCTCTTACCTTAATGTTTAAAAAAATCGATTAAGATACACCAATGTATTAATGCAGTGCCCTTATTCTTAATCTTAAAAGTGAGGGTCAGTGCTATGCTTTAAGCTCCTGACGTCACTGCGACCTGTAAAGATCTATTGTGACGGGTCCTCGTGAATTGTTTTTGCCCTTTAAACCCAGGTCTATACTGGTTACTGTGTGAAAGGCGAGAGTTCTCATCATTCTAAGTCTCCCCCCCTAAGCCCAGATACGTAAAGTTTAGGGCTATTAGGTAGGGAGCAAGATCGTTAACATCCTCAGGTTTAACTAATGGTTCCGTGAGAATGCGGCTTTTTTTATGATATAAAGCATCACATTCACATAGAATATGTCCAAGTGTTTTCTCATCTGCACTGCAGAACCTTATCTAAAAGTTTCACAACGGTTCATTCCAGCAAGGTGTTTGTTCAATCTGCAGTGCCTTGTAAGGGCTCTAGTGATAACCCTCACTTGATTTTGGCTGAGTTTTATGAGGTTGAAAGCTAACCGCTTTATCAGTTCCTTTGCGTTGTGGTGAACAGGTACTTTTTCCAGATCATTATGCTCTGTTTCCTGGCCCATGACCTTAGTTCATTACAAAGAGCACATTTGGTCAACCTGAAACTTGGACATACTCTAAACATTATTCATCAAACTAGTATAATTGGTATGATAAGAAGTATACAAATTGAAAAGTATTTAAATTTTGATAACTCACTCGGGAGTAAAATTCAACCATGTCTAGAAGCATTTAGAGATACTCAAAATACTGTTGTATAAATACAGTTTTAAGTAGTTAAAATACAGAAATAATAGTTATAATTTCAAAAAGTGATAAAAAATAGTCGTACCACGAAATCAATACCAGATACTAGCATACGGTTTTTCCATAGACGACAGATATGACAGAACGCCACACTACTCTATTATTTTTCTCTCTGCATTCATGCACCTTTTCACTATTCCGACTTTAGACATGTCTGTTTTCAAATATTTGCTGGACATCTTTCATCATCATCACCACCCTTTCCGAACCCATTGGTGCATAGGTCACTGCATTGGTGAACCAAGCGCAGGGTGGTTTAATCATCTGTTACATGAAGGTAAGGTGATTAGACTAATCCAGGAACAATAAAAAATTTGCTTGAAAAAAAAAAACATTCCACGTCCACCACAACAACGACATGACGAGGAGGGCTTTTCTCCACTCGAATTCCATTCTCAGCATTTTTACTTGAGACCATCTATCGGCTTGAAAGACTTTGTCCATGGTTTTAGTTATTTCACAAACAGAACTGTATTCTTTATCAGCCTGTACACAGAGATATGCTTAGCATAGTAAATATTTTTAAGCGTTCATTGTATCAGTTCGTTCAATAAAAATATTTGTATTTACCAATAATTATTGTTAAATTAGATTTTAATTAATGTGCATGGTTATCTTCGACATGGTTATCTTAAACATTTTATTTATCGAAAATTATATAGACAGTGAAACTTCCGTTTTTTGTTACGATGGCCCACATATTATATTTTATACATATATGTTTTCAGAGTCCGCTGTCCGGGACTTAAAGGTGTCCGATGTCTGGATTCAGCCGCTAGAATCAAGTCCCATTGTGCTCTACAAAAACTGGTATAATGTATTGTATTAAACAGGAAATCGTTAACGTTACAAGAATGTGTAAACGTGGCATATGTGAACTTACCCATGTACAATCTACATACATTAGGGTGTCCCTTATTTTTCAACTTGATTATTTTTTAATGCATAGGGCCTATTTTTTGCAACACTTGCACAGCGAATTTCAGTTCGTTTGGAACTCAGTAACCCGTGCCGACTTGTATCGAAACATGTTCATACAGTTTATTTAAGAGTACGTGCGCGCGGGTGGCACGCACTCACTTTGTCGTCATTAAAATCCAATTAGTCACGATATCAACGCAGTTTATTTAATTTAAATTAATTGTCGGTTAAACAACGAAACGCTGAAAAAAATGTGTTCTTAGTCGGGGAAGTAAACCACCAAATAACAGGTGGAAAATTACCATCGACTCAAAAAATTCTTGGGGTGTTGTTTTTCAACATGCGTGAAGTTAAATTGACTCTCAGTGAAAGCGCTAATCTAGTTATTTGCGAGTGCATTATTACCTGGTAAAAAGCAAAAATACCCGCAAAATTACTTTTAAATTGTGGTAAGAAACTGGTTTATCTTTATAATATTTGGCGGGACTTTCGAAAAAAAAGTGTGAAATCTAAAAAAATTCACAAACGGTGGGACAAATTCCAAATGGATTTGGATAACTTATTTGATATCGCACTCGTTGATGCCCTCAAAAGAATGAAGATAGAGGAAGCTAAAATGTTCTTGCGGAAAATAGAGAGAACCAGGACATTAGGGCTGTTTGGTTAACGTAGACAAGAAATTAGTTCAGATAGAAGAAAGGTCACGGCAACGCAAAATGGAGGAAGAAAAAATAAAACTAACATTCATAGCATTCACTTCATCGTATGATTTTTTACTACAGCAAAAATGACAAAATAATTTTGGCAAAGAACCTTTGTTGTAGACATCAACCGCTTCTGTAGCGAGTGAAACGTTAGGAAAAAAGGGGAGCAATGATTTTATTTCACCAAAACTGATTGCGGCTTTAGACAAATGCTAGCTGAGCATTAGAGACTCCGTCTTTATTCTTCAGGCCGCTGTAAAAGTGCTGGATCTCAGCGTAGGTGAATATTAAATTAATATATTACCTATTCAAGGGGTTTGATCTCCAACGATGAAGGAATGATTAAAAGCTATAAAGACGAGTTTTCAAAATCACGCGCCTGATGTAGTAACTGTTTATTGGAACAAGAAACTGTTTTCTGGACTCGACTTCAGGAATTCTAAAGTGGAGCGGTTACCGATGTTAATTTATTTCAATTATAAATAACAACTTCTTGCTGCCCCAAAACTGGATAGTTCTTCTGGCAAAAATCGAACAAAGGTTGTTTTAAACGCATTTTATGATTGGAACCTCAGGGACCAGGTGCAAATAATGTGCTGTGACACTACAGCCTCTAATTCTGGCCATTTTAATGAAGCATGCGCTCTATTAGAACAAACGCAGGAAAGAGAGCTATTATTATTTGCCTGTTGCCATCATGTTGGTCAACTCGTATTGAAAAGTATGTTTGAAGCAAAAATATCTCTAGTCACTAAAGGTCCTGAGATTCCGCTGTTTAAAAAATTAAGAGGTAATTGAAATAATATTTATCCTATTAACATCCAAACTTACCACAAATTTGTATAACAACATATCCGTGATGGAGAAATCGATCAATTAGTAGGGTTTTATAAGCATGAACTAAAAAAGTCTGATGTGAGAGATGACTACCGTGAACTGATCGAGCTATCCATCATGTTTTGGGTGGTGATGGGGATAAAAACACAAACATACGACCTCCTGGTGCTATGCACCAAGCGCGGTGGAAAACAAGAGCTATTTACTCTTTGAAAATGTGTTTGTTGTGGTCTCAATTTAAAATAAGCGCAAAAGAAAACAAGCACCGAAAAGTATTTGCTTATTTATTGCAGTGTTTATGCGAAACCCTGGTTTGAGTGCAGTTTGGCAGTTAAAGCTCTCCTCATCAAATATTTATGCTTATTGAAAACTTTGAAGGGTAACGAGAAATTTGATGTAGTTATTACTCAAGTAGTGTCAAATAATTTTGGTCAGCACTTATGGTATTTATCAGTGGAAACAGAAATATTATCATAGGCCAATTGTGGCCTATTTAGAGATGGTAAGTTCTTGCCCATCATAAAAGATAATTTTTATAATCCATCTAGATAAGAAATATCGAGATCTTTTTTTGAAACAAATAATGTCATCTGTTCTTTTTATCTATTTTTCCATTTATGTATTGACTGTGATGGTATTTTATTGTTTCTTCTGTTTCAGATAAAACTTTGAATCAGTTTGTGTCTATCTCAAACAAGAATTTATTTTCAAGATTGACGATTGAAAGCACTTTCTTTCAAGGTGGCATCTCGTCATGGAAAGAAAACGTAGTTTTTATGGAAGAAAAAATAAAAATGAACGGTTTTAAAGCAGTGGAAGAAACTACAGAAAGAGCTTTGAAATAAATGCAAGATTTTCATATCAAAATAACAGCCAAAGAAGAACAGAAGCAGTGTCTTTTACGCTGTGTTCAGAAACAAAGAAAACTGTGTCCTGCCTGCAAAAAGGAGACGCTTAATAGAAAATATCAAATTATTCAACATTTTTTTTTGCTTTAATTATATTTCCTCATTATTAATAAATGTTTGAGTTTATTTTATCACTTTAAAATAATGAAACATTTTAAACTACCATCATCCCTAGAAGAGGTGAATTTCTTTTATTTTGAAAAACTTAAGGGCCTCGTCGACACTGGTTAAAATTATCGTGCAGGGATAAAATTTCGTATCTAAATAGGCTATGATAGTTGTAAAAAAGGTAAGGAGTATGCGTTTTAAAAGGCAATTTTTTTTTTATCTTTTAAGGGACACCCTAACATACATACTTATATCTAAATATATATTATAACATGGGTGTTTGGAGTACCATGGTGAGTATCCAGTTTTCTTAATGAACAACCAGTTTAAAAGGTGTAAAATTAAAGTAGACTAAAAATATTGCACCAACATAATCGTCAGCTGAATTTTAAAATGCTGCAAGGGACAATGTGCAATTTTGACTTTTTAAGTATTAGAAACAAGTTGCAGAAATATATTCAATATATTAAGTTATTATAGGATATACGTTCATGTCAGTTTCGTGGTGTAATGTTCAGCGCGTTTGCCTACCAAACAAAAGGTCTCGGGTTCGATTCCCGACATGGTCGATTTGAAATATTTATTTACAAAGGTGTTTTCACACTGAAATATTTCATAGTCCCCGGACTAGTACTTCTTACTTTCACGTAACAAAATTGATCAAGATACGCTGCAATTGGTGTACCAATGCAGTGCTCTATGCATCATTGGGTGCGGAAAAAAATTTACGATAATGATGATACGTCAATGTGCGCATTTTCGAGCTAATCTACAAATTACGCGGATTGGGCCATTAAGTCCTTACTTCTTCTAACGTATTATTCAAATATCCATAAACTCCCCCGTTAGATTTACACGACACTTAGATATTTTTAACTTATCGGCATCCTTATTTTTTTTTGTTAGTTAATGTGGTTACATAAAACACTTTTTTTTCTATCATAATCTATTTTTATATATTTAGTTAATTTTACAACTGTAACTTTCCAAAAAAGAGACCAGGGCCCCAGGGACTAGATTACAACTGAATATCTTCAATTTTATCTACAAAGTAAAATTGAGTTTTCTGTCTAAAAGCAGAATATGCATAAATTTTTTTCTTCTAAACATAGGATACCGACGAAAATACTTTAAATGTTTATGCAAATGTACTCATTTTCGTACACAAATATCGGTTTTTCCTTTTAGATAGTCGAAGATAACTCTGTTAACTTCCCATTGTAATCGGGGCCCAGCTCTACTTGCAAAGTGGATTACACTGCTTTAATTCTTTAATGGATTTGAAATTATATAATTTTAAATAAAAAAAAAGTATTTTAAATGTTATTTGATGTAACAATTATATAAATACGTATAAATTTATAATATATAATACGTAAACAAACATATATGTTTCTTGTTATAATGTGTTAAAAAAATGCTTATTTATTTAGTTTTTTACTAAAAGAATTCCACCCCGGGGCTGGTATTCCAAACGCTCTCGCGGCAGTATTATCTCGTGTATTTACATAAAAAATATACGAGGAAGACAGTTTTTTTGTGCCGCGAGAGTGGCTCAGAATAGCACCCCTGGTGTTTTCACAAAATTAGCGCTATCCAAATTACCCAAATCGAATACTCTAGAACTCTTTAAAAAAAAAAAGAATTGCCGCGTATATTCTGTGGTCAAATTGAAAAACGTTTGCATATTTTTTAACGCGACTTGAAATCTAAAACAAATAACAAAAAAAATAAGTCATATTTTAAGTAAAGTCTTCCCTTGTTGCCATGCGATTATTCGTCGACGAAACGAGGCGAAATTAATATTTAAAATTTACAAGAGCAGTTTTATGTTACATAGGTCGGGTATTTATAATTTACACCGTACCTTAAAACTTTCGAATCCAAGGTTCGAATTCCTCGACCGTTTACCGGGTACTTTACCAGGAAAAATAAAAACATATTCTCTTGGAACATTTTTCGATCATTGTCTTTCCATCCTTTTCCAAGGTTTCCATGATAAATTGAGCGTAAGAGTAAGGTGACCAGAGTAACCGCATAATTCCAGCCAATTTAAAATATTTAAAAGCAGGTTTCACTGTGTAGCATGTTTTGGCCTTCAAATCTATCCTTTAACTTTGAGAGACTGAGTTTATTACTCACGTTTACAAAAAAATGTGGATAAAAAAAGCCTGCAGTCGTTTGTTGCTTTCACAGCCCGATCGAATACAATTCAAGACTTTTGACACCATGGTAAGCCATACATATCTATAATGCGTGATGGCGTTTATATTTTTATTTACGTAATTAATATTCAAACTTTTAATAATACCAGGAATGAGGAGCACCTGTATAGTGGTAGAAATTTCCCAATTTTTATTAAATGGTGTGAGAGTATGGGAAATGAGCCACTGGACTTCTTAAGTTATCTGACGAGTCAATGACATGACCTCTGAGATAATGTCTTCTGCTAATTAGTTGGAATAGTTGTAAGCTTTGCATTTTGTTATCTCGTTTGCCGTTATAATAATAATGTGCCTACCTAGTATTGACATTAATAGTTGCATAACATGTATTATGTTAATAAATAAACACATTGATAAAAAATAATAATGAATTCATTAAGTGTTCGAAGGAGGGCTAAGTAATGTGTATGTTAGAACTCTATCACTAGAGAACAATGTCGGGTAGTGGTTTTCTGTTACTGTCGCAAACTTAGAACCAAAGGCGGAGGTTCAATTTTCTTTCCTCTCTTTACAACAACTTGACTCAATATTTGAGAAAATTACGTATTAGGGAATCCACGGCATGCAGAGATATACCGTCTCCTCCAAACGATCTTAAAAGGATAAATTAATGGTCTCTGAGAAACCGGGAGGAGGCAAATATCCTGGCTGCGCAAAATAACAAGTAGAAGATTACTGACAAAATATATTTTAAAAATGTAATGCATAACAAATTTACTAAATGCTATTTAATATTTGTATATAACCACTTACCGACTTGCCTATGTCTACCGGTTTCAAGACGTACCCGTCTCTTTGTCAGGACACCAATTAAACCAACATGCAAAACCCACTATACACCTTCACCATAGTTGTTGCACAAAAATATAAAGCCATCACGATTTAATAAGCACATGCACTGATTAGGACAAACATGCACTGGTTAAATATGAAAATATTCTGCTGTTAAGAAAAAAATGAAAAAAGTAGAGGGTAACAGTAAAAGATAACAACTTTCTACAAAAATTAACTAAATTACAAAACAAAAATTAATCAAAATAATCAACTTTTAAGGAGAGAAAGGAAAAAATAGTACAAAAATAAAATAATAGTTGATTGATTTTTTTCATAAGTTAGATAAAAAAATAAAAATAATTAGAACAGAGAACAAAATATTTTCATCATCTTAGGATCTATGGTGCTGCAGAATTTCGGAATTATAATAGAAGGAAATTTAGGAAAAATTAAGAAATTCGGCCCTCCGGGTCTCAGTTGAATAATTAGAATCTCGGACACTAAAATTTCATCCCTTTGAGCCTCACAGTTTATTTTTTGCTGTTAGTAGCAATATATATATAATAATAAACCGGGTTGTAGTCCTGTGGCTAGTGTCGCGGACCCGCGGATCAGAGCTCCGAGCTTCGCACCCTGCTCTACCACAACTTGGTTCCCATTTTCTAAAAATGAGTTATTTACAACTCGATGAAAATGGCCCTTTAAAATTTAAATGCAAATCATAAATCAAATGGGTTATCATAAGGACACAAATGATTATTAAAAAAATTAAAAAAGAATAATCGGTCACTCAGAATAACGCTGCCAGAACCGCACAGTTAAAATTTTTAAATATTCCGGCGGCCTCCGTAGGGCAGTGGTTAAGACGCTCAACTTACTCACGGAAGGTTCCGGGTTCGATTCCTGGTGAGAACACCAAAATTAAATGTGAATTTTCTCAAAAAACCGAACAATCAGTTGGGTGCAAACCCGATTCTGCTGAGATCTACTGATTTTGGGTGAAATCTACCGATCTACCGAATTCGATCGAAATTCTACCGATTTTTAAACTGTATGTTTTTTCAAAGAATTTTTTTTAATCATTTATTTGTCCTTAAAATAGCTAATCCACTTATAAATGAATAAACCACATAGTTTTTTTTTCTGTTTGCTCAGAAAGCTGCTTTTTCTGCCGTCTGTTATTTTTTTTTTAAAATTACACTACAACAGGCCAGGAAGCCCAATTACAGAGGTGAATTGTAGCACAGAATACTTAGGCTTGAGAAAAATCACATTTTGAATTTTGTTAAATTTTTATATCTAATATAACCTAAAATATTTGACAGCGCGTATCGTATTTTTAAGTTTCAACCGTAGATAAATTACACTATGACTTTGTAGAACATTGTCTCTGTCGCACCAGTATGGTGTAAAATAATTAATGTAATACTGAAAACGACTTTACAGAAAGATTTAAAACTCATGTATTCCTTTAACTTTGGATCACTTCAACTCAAGTTTCAAAGGTTGAATTGTAACAGACGAAAATAAATCCTATTTATTTAGAAAATAGAGCTCGAATTCCTATCAGCTAATAAATTAGCCATCCGCGACCAAAGTCGACCGATCAACATAGCACGGCATCATAAAGAACATAGGGGGGATTAAATAATAATAATTTTTTCAATTATTTCATTTATCAATTGGCAGGTAAACACACGAAAGATTTCACCATGAGGGCTTATAAATTATTAATCTTAACTTGATTTTTTTCAGCAAAATTTTCACCTGCGTATATAATATGGTTTTATAGTGAGAAGATCTTTTATTAATTATGCATCCCCGTACTGCGGGCCAACTGTTTGTAACACCTGATTTTAATCATTCAAATCATTTCTATCAAACTTATGTGTTATTCTTATTTATATATTATGTACGCGCATATAATTTATTTATTTATTTATTTATTTATAATACGTATTTGTATGTTCGTTTTTAACCAACTTACGGGTATTTTCAAACCTACCGTGTTTTATTGTTGACATTATATCGTATTTTATGCATTTTGTGGTTACTTACCGTATTGCATGGAACTCGTTGCACATTATTCATTCAGTGTGTATCAATTAAATTTTAAAATAAAATGCTTTTTTTCAGAATAAGGTTTCGAAATTAGGTATAAGCTACTCGTATTTTTTTATTTTTTTTAATAATCAAACTTCTTACCAAGCTCTTTCCTGTACCCTTTTCAATATAATTACAAGTTAGATTTTTTTTGTTTATACTTACGCACCCACAAACACGCACCCTCTTCCTCATTCATCCCCATACACACATGTACCCTCTCCCTCATTCATTCTCGCATACACGCATTCACATACACAGATAAACACAAACGTTCACACACACAATTACGTAATCTTTTTTCTTATATATTATGTATTATTAGATTAAGAGTGGATTTTTTAAAATTGGCTCAAGTATTTTAAATATTTTTCTACTTATTTTTTTACGTAATAGCTGTGAAAATCCCAAATAATAAAAAATAAATAAATAAAAAATAAAAAAACAAAAAAAAAAATAAGTATCCACTCACCCTAATTTTACCGAAACTAGTAGATTGGCGGCGCGATACCTGTGAAATGATCCCGTACATGACAGACACAATCAATCATTTTAAGAATAAAAATATATTAGATTTGTCATTGTTGTTGAGGCATCTGAGATGCAGTGTAATATGAAAATAAATAACACTTAGTAGAAATTCAGTGTCAGTTTATTGATTCTTGTAATTTTTGAACCGTAAACGTTGAAATTTTTAATTTAAACATTAGTAATGTCAATAAAGTGCAAATAAATTCAATGCCAAAATGTAGTAAAAAGGTCGTAAAAATTGTGTGTTTTGTGCTAAAATTATCCTTCAAGGATTTTATTTAAATCGATAATATAAAATTCGGCGTAGTTGGCGTCAAGTTGCATTATTTAGCTTCCTGTTACAAGGAGCTTACTATAAAATGCAATATGAATCCGTATCATGTAGGCTATCAAATAGTCATAAAATCAAGAACATTAGTGATGTTTGTATACAAAAGTGCTTGATTATTCCAATGCCAGCAAGTCAAACATTATAAATTGTATTTAATGTAAGTGACATTATTGTGTAATAAAATTCAATTGATCTAGGTTTTTATACTATCAAATTCGTATCATCTCCGCCCGTAAAACTTTTTGGTACTTAAATACGATTCATTGTTAAAAAAAATTTTTGGTCAATAGATTTAAAATAATTCAGAACAAAAAATATGTTTCACCTATTCTTTGATATTTTTTATATATATGGGAACCATGTATTTATAAATAAACTCTCTTTTGGCTATGGTGTAACACGAGTCTACATGGAATTCTAGACTTGATTTATCTCTCTTATTTATTTAAATGATGAAATTGTATTTTTAGTAATCTTCAAATGGACATCGTCAGATTTTTTAATTGAATTTTGTTAATAATGATGGATTTTAAGTTAAACAAAAATTGATTCATACCACGCAAAGAAGAATACGAATGAAAGTGATGCCAATCAATACCACAATAAGTCTGTTTTACTGTATAAGAAAGAGCACGAGAATAGAACTTAAAACAAAAGAAGAAATTCGTTCTATCAGCCGGTTATTGGGAGTAGGCGGAAGTGCACGCTAGTTATATGACCGGCGTATTTATGATTTTAAATTTATTTTGCTATAACAGGCCAATAAGATTTTTTTAAATAATTTTTTTATTAAAATCCACAGTAATAATTTGGTTATAATATAAAAGATACTTAAAAATAGACTAAAAAAAAATTTCAAACTTATAATTAACAATACACGTTATGTGTCATAAATAAAATTAAATATTCTCCGGAATTTGTGTACCGTATATAATATTATTGTCTTATATTTACTCACTGTAAACTAATTTTTATTATTTGTTTTGAAAATTAATTTGTTAATAGCATATTTTTTCAATTCTTTACAAGTTATTTACAATTTGCTTTTTAATTCTTACATTTTTCTTATATCCATATTTTTTATATTTTCTTTTTTATTGTCAAAGTTTCATTGCAGCATGCTTTTTTGTTTCTACATGTAAACAAAAAAGTGTCTATTTTTTAAATTATGACTTACTATGTTTGTACTAACGAGTATATTTTTTTGTAAATGCCCCTTGGGCGTATTGTAAAATTAAATAAACAAATAACTTATTTGCATTTTTAAAATACTTAGTGCTATAAATGATGTCCCATCGTTGTATTCAATATGTTTTTATGTTCCTAATTGTTATCGAAGTCATTGTCTATTAATTTATCAAATCTTCCGAGAGCAACTTTTGTTTTTATGTCCCAAAATCTGAAATGTGTAGATTAGTCATTTCGTCACACAACTTGCAGGTCTTTTGGATAAATCTTTCCACTTTTTGTAGATCTATTCGTAACTAACACTGCGTGGGATTAAAAACAATTATTGGCAAGGCGTAGCTCAAAGTCTTAGTACACATTTTTACAATAGAAGAACCCAGCAAAATGCTAGCACGAGGTATTCCTGAAATTTAAATGATTCAAAACAAAAAATACGTACAACGTATGCTCAGAGGAATATCTCTTTTGTGGCCCCAAGAGTCATCAATGTCCTGGATGAACATTTAAGGTTTTCCAAAACGAAAGCCATTTTCAGAATAAGTGTATAAGTTCGGATTTTAATTTAATTAACATTCAAGGAGACTGATGCGAAATATTTCATGGATTTATATACTTTAAAGCGTGTTGTCCAGATGTTTATTGAAATATTTGTTTTTGTAATAATTTTTAATTTTTGTTTTTTTTTTATTAAATTTTAAATTTAAAAAAATGTACGAGTTCATACTTCCATTTTCCACCCAACTCAAAACAAGGCTCTTGGTTTCATAGAGTTTGGGATGCGTTATTTTTTATTTTTTGTAATAGATGTGTATTTGTATGAATAAATAAACAATTAAATAAAAAAAATAAAAAATACGCAGTTATTATAATTTCTTAAATTCCATACCATTATTTTCTTGTCTTAGTGGGAAGCTGCATTAGTAGTGGGATATGCTGTAGTAATTGGACACTAAATCTAATGGTCAGTATTGAGTAAAGGTAAGAAATTATTTTTACCATAAAATACACACTTTTTTTGTATGTTTTTAATTCAAATAAACCCATAAGATTTATTTATTTTTGACCATTCAATTTAGAATGTCCAATTACTATTGCACCCACCCTATGTGGGGAATAAATTAATTCTTCCCTAAAATAATTTCGTCTGAGTATAACTAAAATAGGCTTGAGGCCATTACAATAGTTGAATTAGCATAATGTTCTAACGAAACACGAGGCTTTAAAATTATAACATTAAGCTATTGTGATCTCACCAGAAATCGAAACCGGAACGAAAGGGTAAATCTGTGGCTTGGAGACGTCATTTTTAAATTGAATGCTACCCAAATAATTATTTGTTCATTCTTACTTATGTTACATTCGAACACAATTATTTGACAAACTTAAATATGTTGATTATAATTAATTTATTACGTTCTTACGATCTGGATATTTTTTTTATTTAGATTCACCAGTGACCAAGTTTTGCTTTGGCCGACATCCTCAGATTAAGAATTGGTCACAACCAAACCCAGTCACTGGCATTAGAAACCCTGACTTAAACGTGTTATAGAAAATAAAACGTTATTTGGTATTTAAATTTATTTTAACAGAGAGGGAAAACATTTTTGAGAAGGGAATATGGAAGTCTAGGCATTTACAGGGCTTACGACCTGTTATTGGCTGGTTTAAGTGGTCACTTTACACACTGTGTAACATTCACCATTCCGCCCGTTTTTGAACATCCACATTTCCTTAACTCTTCCATCTGTTGACTTTTGTGAAGTAAAAGAGCTAAAACTTCTATCACGTGGGTGAGATTTATCCGGCTGAACCAAATCACCTACTGGCAACGCTTGAAAACAATTTTCCAGTTTTTTTACTTCTTCTTTTACCAGGTAGTTAATTTAACAATGTTTGTGTATGTCCAAATGTTGAAATAAATATAAATATGAATTACTCCCTAGGGAGGAAATCTAGCCAGTCTGCAAGCATTTGGACATACTCAAACATTGTTATTTGGTGTTATAATTAAAATTCAGTTCCATCAATAAATGTCATTGGAAAACACTTAATCATTTTAAATATTTTAATTTACCTATGTCCTCTTTTTAAAAATGACGAAATGCAAAAAAAGCGTTATTTGTCAAGATTGGAATATATTTTACCAGAGTTTAAGTCTATTCTACCATGTTTTTACATATTTTTTTATTTTTTTTAGTAAAAAGAAATATTTGCGTTCTTATGATAAACCCAAATATTTCATTTTGAGGGCCATTTCAACGAGTTGTAAAATAACTCACTATTAGAAAATAGGAATCAAGTTGGGGTAGAGTGAGATTCGAACTACGGACCTTTGAGCCGTGAATCCGAGATACTAGCTACGGGACCACAACCCGATCAATATATTTCTTCGATTCATACATCTGTTGGTTTTCGTAAATTTAAAAAGGCGTAATCTTTTTTTATGTTAGTGAAATTCCGCAAAAAATTAACATCACAAAAAATGCAAAATAAAAAGCTTCTTATTTTAAAATCTCGTCACAATAGAGGTAGAAAGCATTAATAAGAAGGGAATATGGAATTCTTAGCTATTTTCTTTATGTTGCTACAAATTTAGTCCCTAATAACTCCTTAGGGATAAAATCCAGTCTATCTACAAACATTTGGATTAACTCAAAACATTATTTGTTCCTATTTCACATTACATTACTTTTTACGATAAAGTTTTATTGGCGTTAGCATAAGCCGTGTCACAAAATAGTAAAGGTCATTGAAACAAAAAAATTCTACTCTATAACATGTTTTAAATATGATTTCATTTGATTGCAAGCCTTCAAAATGGAATAGTAGACGAAAGTGAAGATTTTCAACACCTCGTTCTATACGCATTCAATCGAGGGAATGAAGCTGCTTGCGATATTTGCGCAGTATGCGGTGAATATGCTTCGAATTATTGACTAATTTCTTGTATAGTAGAACTCCAATTATCCGAATTCTGACTATCCAGAGCGCTTTCAGAATTTTTTTTTTTTTTTGATTTTTTTACTATACGATTGGGCTCCGGTCCCAATTGATTCGGCTAATTGGAGTTCAACTTTTTTTTACTGTGTCGTCTTGTTCTCTTCGTTTGGAAAAAATGACATAAATTATGTTTACAGTCAAAATAAATAATTAATAATTGGAAGTGTACAAAGCATTTTTAATTTTTAACTTATATTAATAATTAACATATTACAACAGAGATGAAGAACATTTAAGAGAAGGTAATATAGAAGTCTAGGCATCTACAGGGAAAATAATATTTTCAGGCGTTGCCTAGTATGTAGGTGAAATAATTCAATTGGATGAATCTCACCCGCATAAATAAAGGTTTCAGCTCTTTAACTTCACAAACATCAACAGATGAAAGAATTGAAAGAATATAGATGTTCAAATATAGGCAGAATGGTGAATGTTACACAGTGTGTAAAGTGGCCACTTAAACCAGCCATTGACAGGTCATAAGCCCTGTAGATGCCCTAGACTTCTATATTACCTTCTCTTAAATGTTCTTCATCTTTGTTGTAATATGCTAATATAAACAGCTCCCCAGGGAGTTGAATCCAGTTCTTGTCTACAAAAATTTGGGCAAACTCAAAATATTGTTGTTATATTAATAAGTTATAAACTAAAAATGTGTGTAAATTTATGTAAATTTATGTAATTACTTACTTTAAATATAAGATATTGTATCATAACAATGGAATCCCACCACGAGTTGTCAACAAACAACATAAATCTAATTCGGAACTGTGTCTAAGAAAACCCAAATATCCGTGACAATATGATTACCGGTGACGAAACGTGGTGTTTTGAGCACGACCCGGAGACCAAACGCCAGAGCGCCGAGTTGCACACCAACAACTCCCCGCGTCCGAAGAAAGCCATGATGTCTCCGCGTGCGACCAGACATCCCCGATTCTTGGAAGCTTCACCACGATAACGGGCCGTACCACACCACGCTGCTGGTGAGGTAGTTTCTGATCAGGCACAGAGTTGCCACGTTGCCGCACCCCCCCTACAGTCCAGATCTGGCACGGCCGGACTTTTTCCTCTTTCCTCGGCTCAAGCGGGGCCTCAAGGCAAACCGATACAGCTCCGTAGAAGACGTCCAAGGGGCTGTGACGGTATATCTGAAGGGGATTCTGGAAAGTGAGTTCCAGAAGGCGTGCGCGCATTAAAAATCGCGTTATACGCCTTGCATCGAAGCACAAGGTTGCTATTTTGAAGACTACTAAGGTTTTGTACCCATTAGTTCAATATAAAAAAATATAAAAATTCAGTCCTACTACTTCTTGATCCTACCCAGTATATAATTATTATTTTTTTCCACGGTCATCACTGTTATTGATGCAGCACGTACCTAGATCGCTTTTGTCTGTCGTATCTAGATTATTATTTGTATCTATCATATGAACGGTTCAGTAAAAGCATTTCCCTAACACCCATTACCGTTTTAAGCTTTGGAAGTGATGTTGAACTCAAGACGCTTGACTCACGTACGGAAGGTTCCGGACTAGATTCCCGGTGAGAACACAAAAATTCAATGTGAGTTTTCTCAAGCCTGGGTTTTCTGTGTTGTAATTCACCATTGTAATTGGGCCTCCTGGCCTGTTGCAGTACAAAAAAAATATGATTAAAGAAGACTTCTTATCGCTGTCTAGAGACTGTTAATTAAGCTTTAACATTAAAAAAAACTACTTGCGTATTGTAAAAAGAGTCTTTTTAGAAAAAAAAACATGTTTCTTGTGGAATCTAAACTTTGCAAGGTAGCCAAACATGTAAACCACTATACAACGAGGCGGATATTGTTGATTTAATATTGTTTATTGTTTGTTCGCTTCGTGTCATCAGTTAGCAGACACTAGTACTGAGAAATATTCGTACTACGGAGCTGAACCTTGCAGTGGTAGCGCGGGGTACATATGATGTCATCCACTACCGTATAAAATAGAATATTTAGAAATGAGTGTTAATGTGTAACTTGAAACTTTGCGTAGGTACTTAAAATAAAATATTTGTATTTGCCACTCAGAGAGTATCGTGATTTGAAGACTTTAGACGTATCAGGAGGATCTTTCGAAATTCGTGGTAAACATGCGTTATCACACCAGAGCGTGTACATCGGCTGGATACGGGGACACTGCGAGATCCCTGGCAACGAAAAGGCTGACAAAAAAGCTCGGGAAGCTGCGCTCAAGAAGGCAGCCTCCGATTTTATCAATTTTCCGCTCAGCTTTGCCAAAAAAAATAAGAAGCAGGACCCTTCAACTCTGGAACGATCGTTATTTGAGTGAGACTACCAGAAGTATGTCTAAAATGTTTTTCCCTACCATTTTCCATACCTATGATTTCAGGAGACTGCAGAATACTGGCTGCAAGCTCACACAGATGCTTACGGGTCATGCTGGGTTCATGAGCTACCTACGTCGTTTCAAACTCTCCGAGATCGACAACTGCCCATGCGATAATGAAACTTCTCAATATGTCCCTCACATGCTCATGCATTTTCCCTTTTCAGCTTCCAAAGATAACAGCTGCAGGCGCGATGCAAAAGCCTGGGTGAAGATCTATTCGACGTCCCATCGGTGATAGGTAAAAAAGAACTCACACGAGAGGTAGTATCATACATGGTAAATATAGGGCAGGCAATTGGTACAATAAACCAAAGTAGGAAACAAACTGCTGAACACTTCTCTAGTGGAACGGAAGGCCTGTTGATTACGGCCAACAGGCCGGCTTTTTTTGAAGAGTTTTAAGTGGTTTCCTCTCCACATGAGCAAATTCGAAGAGATTCCTGATTGGCCCACATTAGTATATTCTTCCTGATCCCAACAATTTCGATACATTCAAAGAAATTTAATTGCAGAAAAATCTACTTTTTGAAGTTTAAACCCTGTATATTATAAGCAAGGTAAATAATTAACCAACTCCCATTTAAAAAAAAATAATTTTAAAAAACCCGCGCGATCTGTTGCGTAAGCATTTTTTCACAATCTTTTTTATTTGCAACTTAGATATTTATTAACATTTATAATCTCAATATTCCTTGTTTTACATTATACGTTTACATATTGTTCAATAACAATTTTATTACAAATTAAGACATAAATTACTCTAAATATGTTGCAACTCAGTAGAAAAACTTTTTTTAAATTAGAAGTTTTTGAGAAGACAATATGGAAATCTAGGTTACAGGGCTATGACCTGTCGTTGACTGGTTCAAGGTGGCCATTTATGCCCTGTATCATTCACAATTCACTACTACATTTCCACTACTCCTTTTTGTTCACTTAAGTGATGTAAAAGAGCCGAAACATTAATCATGGGCGTGAAATTCATCCAGCTGACACATTTCATCCACTATTTGAAAGGTTTTTTATATTTCTTTTACCAGCAATGTTTTAAATATGCCCAAATGTTTGTAGACAGGCTGGATTTCCAGGCTAGATTTAAATGACCTTGACTTCCATATTCCCTTCTGAAAAATGTTTTCCATTTCAGTTGCAAGAAATGTATACCTCAATAACTTCCACGGGTGAAAATCCATTTGGACACATTAAAAACATTGTTAAAATAAATTATTATTAAAAAATAAAGCCTAAAGAGCTACATTGTCAAAAAAACTTGAGCAAGACTATTTTTTGTCGGTTGTCTCAAATTGGTGTTAAAAAGTCGTATTAGCTGTAATCACTGGCGGCTCCTGACCGAAAACATTGGAAATGCATTTTTTTACATGTTGTCAACTTGTATATTATTAAGTTCAATAATATTATAATAATATGATAGGTCTGACGTGATAAACGAGCACTAGTATGACAGCCCGCGCATCGGAACTAGAAACGTTAAATGCGCCCAACATAATACGCACGTTACAGTTAACTAAATTTGTACTAACATCATGTCATTACGCATGTTTAAAGTGACATTTTAAACGAACTTCAAATCTGCGCATGCGTCGGCAATGCCCGGAATATGTATAGTATCTTCTCTATCTAACGCACAATTCATCGGTATGAAGCATTGTCTATCTCGCTCAAATGACGATTTTAGGAGAAATAATATAGTTCTTACAAATTCAGGGTAAAATATTGTGCAAAACAGAATATGCACTGGGACGATTGCGCATGCGTAGACAAAATGAGAAAATTGTCCGCTAGAGTCGATTTCGCTAGATCTTTTGGCGCTAGTATTGAATATTATGATGTTTACGTGTATAATATTGCAGCGAATCTCTATTTCTTTCTACCTAATTATAACATATTTTCACTATCAATAAAATTACTAATTTATTTTCACAAAATTTTACTTGGCAGTGCACTGCACTTATGCGCATACTAAGGAACCGCCTCTGGCTGTAATAACCTTTTTTGTAATCATTTTGTAAGAGATGTATAGTTTTACTAATTTAATTTAAGGAACAAATAAAGTTTTCTTATTATTACAATTAAAACCAACAATAGAGAAGTAGAACTTTTTATAACAATTATGAATTAATAAGGTTATATGAAATACTGTCGAGTCGTTTTTAAAAAAACACAATTAATTTTTCAAATTCCATTTCAAATATTTATATCAGTATTTTACGTTAGTGACATTTTCCTAAATAAACATTTAATTTAATATCCTGAAATCGAATTGACATATGTATCCCGCGCGACCACTCGCGTCAAATATTGAGGCGCGACTGCCGTAGGGTTAAACTGACGGGAATGGTTTACTTTGCGGGCATTCAGACAGGTAAGTACTGGGCAATAATCGTTGTTCCATACGATTGACTTTCACATCAAGCGAGACGAATAAGTCAATAATAATCCACGTTTTGCTGTAAAAATAGTTGACATTGTTGCGTCGGAAATCAAATAAATATTTGTACCTTAGAAACAACACGATTTCAATAAAAGAAACAAAGGTCTGTTTTTAGAAAACGAGGAATAAATTCCACAACTGATTATTATTAAGTGTCCTTGAGATATACACATTAAAAAAATGCTAATTACGTTATTCACGCTTAATTGAATAATTATTTTATTCAAAAGCATTTCAGTTCGTCCAAATGTTCGTTTCCATGTATTGGATTCAATACACAAAAGATTTTATCAATATTGATATAACAACAATGTTTGAGTATGTGTAAATGCTTGCAGACTGGCTGGATTTTCTCCCTAAGGAGTTATTCATATTTAAATTTATTTCAACAGAGAGGGAATATGGAAGTCTAGGCATTTACAGGGCTTTTGACCTGTCATTGGCTTCCATATTCCTTTTTCAACGATGTTTTCCCTCTCTGTTAAAATAAATTTTAATATGAATAACTCCCTAGGAAGGAAATCCCGCCAGTCTGCAAGCATTTGGACATAATCAAACATTGTTGAATCAACTACCTGGTAAAAGAAGAAATAAAAAAATAGGAAAATTGTTTTCAGGCGTTTCCTAGTAGGAGATTTGGTTCAGCCGGATGAATCTCACCCACATAACAAAGGTTTCAGCTCCTTTACTTCACAAAAGTCAACAGATAATAGAGTTGAGGAAATGTGGATGTTTAAACATGGGCAGAATGGTGTATGTTACACAGTGTGTAAAGTGGCCACTTAAACTAGCCAATGCGGGTCATAAGCCCTGTATATGCCTAGACTTTTATATTCCCTTCTTAACAATGTTTTCCCTCTCTGTTGAAATAAATTTAAAGATTGATAAATGTTTCGGCAGAAATGGAAAAACTCCTGGTTGTTAGACCGTTTCCGATTAGGTGGAATAATAACAATGATTTATTTCATTAAGCTCATAACGCTTTTACATCGATTTTTTTTCAGTTCACAAACAGAAAAATAAATAGCAATTTAACATGTTTATAAAATAAATAAAAACACTAAAGATCTTGAGAATACCAATAATGCCGAAACAATAGTTCATAATGCAAAATACCCCAAAATTTAAATTATAATTTGTTCAATTTAATAAAATTTATCATTTATATTTAAAGCATTAACTTTTTGGTCAAACATTTTACAGTCCCACCTAAAAGTTTTGAGACTTGGTGGGTAGCAAATATGTTTATTAAAATATCAAATAAACGCTGTTCTGCAGCACAGAAACTGAAATCACACCCCTTAATATTTATTTTGACTTATTTACGTTTTATGTTTTAGTGCAACAATTGTGGTGAAGGCGTATAGTGGATATTGCTTGTTGGTTTGATCGGTGCCCTGACAAAGAGACAGGCGCGTCTCAAAACCGGTTGACACAGAAACATCCGTAAGTGTTAAGATACAAATACTTAATAATATTTAGCAATGAAATCCATTTTCAAAATTGATAATTTATGAACAGCCTAGTTTCCGTGAATTTTTGTGAATATATATTATATGTTTTATGGATTCTTATTTTTAACTTTAAAAAAAACATATTTTTTATTAACATAGAATCATTATATTTTGAATTTTTTTTTGTTCAGTGTTGCTATGATTAAAGATAAACCAACTAGTTTTTTTTTTATCTTTAAACAAAAAACATTTTTCTTACTTTTAAATTTTTATGGGCCTTATAATAATTTATTTTTTACACAATATTTGTATGCTTTTTTTTCTCGTTTATCTACTTTATATTATTTGAATTGTTTATTTCTACACAATATGTATTTTTTGTACAGTTAAAAACACTACGTGCCGTGTATGTCAATAAAAAAATAAATAATAATGCAAAGTTTATATTTGAAGCACTAACTTTGTGGTTATTCATTATAATAAAATAAATAAAACAACTTTGTTTTTAACCAATAATTTTTATTTTTCACCGAACGGTTTTAAAGCAAACAAGCTTGTTTGTCAAGGTTTACGTAACTATACTACGTAACTACCATAAAAAATATATATATATATATATTCTAAATACATAATCTTAAAATGTAGTGAATCCTTAATTTCTCGGACAAGCAGTCCCTCCATAAACCCCTACTCGTCTCATATCCAGCTGCTTCCCTTGTCTGCGTCTGGTGCGTATAGTTTTGTTGGTCAAATAAGTGTTTATCTCTTTTTTTTTTTGTAGGGGAGTGGTAGAGGTTTGCGAAAGGAACGCCAGTCTGAGAAGTTAAAGGTTTACTTTATTTCAGATTATATTTTTTTCTTTTTTTTAATTGTCTTTTTGGAAAATATTTAATGGGATTTCTTAAAAGTTTACTGTAAGGAATGCCCCTCTGAAGTTTCGCGGTCTGGCCCTGAAGAACACGTATACAACAAAAATTGATTTATGCGTAAAAAATACGCCATTATCTTTGTCATAAAAGAAAAGCGAATAAATTTTCATTTTCATAACAAATTATGTTAAAAATTGCCAATAATCAACAATATAAGTACAAAAACAACAACAACAACAAGGTAAGTATAGTAATAATTATACGAGTATAAAATGCTTTATTCAACTACACCAAGATAAAATTATGTCCTACGTCCGCAAATTGATATTTTTAAGGAAGTTATTTTTCAATCTGAACATTGGGTAGTTACTATTAGATAGACGATATAAATATTATAATTCCTTTTCTTTCCTTAGTTAATTTTTTTCCCTTTTTCAAAACTTATAATCTGATTCCGCATTCCTCGTCCTTTAATATATACAGCATTAAGTGCTTTTATGTATTCAATTAAAATCTATAACGTATTTCAACTGTCCATTAAAACAATTAGTGAAGAGAAAATGTTAAAAAGGCTATAAAAAATGTATCGTGGAGGTGTAAATGGATTGTCTCATTTACCAAAACCAATATTAAATCACCTGCTCCAAAAACGTGTAGTTCATGTTATGTTTTATAATATTAGTAATTTACGTGTAAATAAATAAAATATAAACATAAATACGTAGTGTTTAAAACAGTCTTGAAATTTCGTAATTTATTTCTGTATATTAAGTCTTCTTAGTATATACTATAAAATAAAATAAAATTTTATTGTTATGTGTCCTCGGCCCGGGTTACCAGCGAGGTCACATTATTTTTATTATTTATTATTGTTTATAACGTAAAAAAAACATGAATAAATAATTTTAAGTTTATATGTTCAAGCATTGTTTTTCCATTAAAAAACAGCACATATTTCTAATTAATAAGGTTTTATCATGTATGTATCTTTTAATATATATTGTCGTTGCACATCAAATATGGGTCATGTGACTTGGAGCACAATCGATAAAAACTATTTAAAAAAAAAAACTAAATCGAAAATATTACTCCTGTGTATGGACAAAGTAGGGAAAATAGTAAATAGTTTTTTTAATAAAGATATATATTTATTTAAAATATTAACTCCTTTATGCCAAAAAGTCACGTTTTGATGATTTTCTCAGAATGTGCTCCTAGTCACATGGCCCATATTTGATGTGTAACGTCGATATATTGTTTTTTAGTACAATTTTTTGACCAACTCTTCTTTTGGCAAGTCTGTTTTTTGGTTGGCTGGAAGGTATTGCTTTTAGTAATAAATCCACCAAAGTACTTTTTCTTGGTACTTAAATATTCAAATAAAAAAAATGTTATGTAAAACAATATTAAATTATCTTCATAAGTGTATAACAGAAGGTGAATTATTTATTATATTGCAATCGAAAAACATAAAGTAGGTACTGTAAATCTTGAATAAGTATGTTGATGATTGACCTCAGGAAGTATGCTTATAACGAAGGACAATGGTGTTTTTATTTTTGCAATAAAATGCTGAATTTATTTGAATTAAACGACGGTAAGATGTGTGTTTTTAGGTTCATATATGTTGTAATCACTAAGAATGAATTCAAAGAGATTGAAAGTGGTTCCGAGCGAGTCACATAGAACGGCCTCTAGAGAGCGAAAGTTGAGAAAAATATATCAATTCTCGAAGGTTCTTTCGACTTTTGCTAAATTCCACTGAAAAGTTGTGAAATAAATGCATCAGATTATTGAACATATTACAATAGAGAAATATGACGTTTGTTTTTTTCAATTTTAAAGAAATTAGTAATTAAATACTGTCGAGCAAAAAACATTTTTTTAATTTTTTTTATTATTTTTTTATTATACGGCATAAGTGCCTTTTACAATATAAAATAAAGCATTATAGTGAGTTCAGTTATACAAAAATATAGAAAAAAACAGTATCAAAACATAGATGTACATATAAATAAAAATCACAAGAAAAATATATACATACATATATGTATGTCAGCATACAAAAGATATAAAAAAGTTGGTACATTATGAACATTCAATGAATTAACAGCAGATCACTAAGCGTAAGTAGCTTTTGCAAATTAATTGTTAATCGTTACTATAGAACATCATAAAATATTTATAAAGAGATGATTTTAATTCACAGAGACTCGAGTAAAAAATGCCAATATGAGAGGTACATTTATTTCCTAATATGTATACGGTGTATAGGTGAATGACAAAGATAATTGGTTTAAGAAGGGTGACAATAATATGAAGTATTTTGTATGGTTCTACGTGTTGGTATGTTGATGTTTATTAAATTCAGGAGTCCGCAACAATTTAATTTATAATAATTGATTATTTATAAAAATATTAAGTCTGTTTTTGTCCTGCAATCCTCCAGAGAACGTAAATTGAAAAAAAATACATGTAGTTCATTTGTTCAATAAGAATGTGCAATTTGAAATTTATGAATCACAAGTACTTATGTTTACTAACAATGTTTTGATTTTGTCCAAATTTTTGTAGACCTGGACTGGATTCAACCCCTTAAAGAGCTATTTATATTAACACATTTCATCAGATATGAAGAACTTTTTTGAGAAGGGAATATAGAAGTCTTGGCATCTACAAGGCTTAAGACCTGTCATTGGCTGGTTTAATTGGCCAAATTACACATTGTGTAACATTTACCATTCTGCTTTGATTTGAACATTTATATTTCCTCGATTCTTCCATCTGTTGACGTTTGTGAAGTTAAAGAGCCGAAACCTTTGTTGTGGCGGGTGAGATTCATATGATTGAATTAAAGTTCTTCATGTCTGTTGTAATATGGTTATATTGACAGCTTCCTAGGGGTTCAATCCAGTCCTTGTCTACAAAAATTTAGACAAACTCAAAACATTGTTGATAAATTTACCTGGTCTAAGAAGAAGTATAAAAATTGTAAAATATTTTTTGGCCTTTCCTATTACCTAGTATATAGGTGAAACAATTCAATCATATGAATCTCCCCCGCAACAATAAAAGTTTCGGCTCTTTAACTTCACAAACGTCAACGTGTACGTGTGAACACATTTTTACCACTAAATTTGTTGCAACAGAGAGGGAAAACATTTATGAGAAGGAATATGGAAGTCCCGGCATTTACTGGGCATATTTATACTATTCATATCTACTTCGGTCACAGAGGATTGACCTACCACTCGGTTAAAGTGTACAATCTACTTCCATTATCCATAAGGACAATAAGAAGGTTCTCACAATATAAAATTGCTATTAAGAAATGGATAGTGGAGGTGGGTTGCGCACGGATCGATGAGTGGATCAAGCTAAATAGGTAAAATGTATGCACTGTTTATGAATTTTTTAAATTGGTCCATATAAATTGGTTATGTTTTTTATGAATATTTTTGTTTTTTATTGTGTTAATTTGATATTAGGTTAATTGGATTAATTACGTTTTTTTATTGTTATTATTATGTCAACTTTGTTAAATAGCTAATCTAAGGCTAAATGTTTCACATTTTGTAAAATGTTTCCGTCGGCACGGGACACCCCAGTGAGGGAATATTATTCTGTATTAAAAAAAAATACAAACAGTGTAAAAGTATAAATAAATAGATAAATAAATAAATATGACCTGTAATTAGCTAGTTTAAGTAGGAAAAGAAGATGTGTAGATCGAAAGAGGGGGTGGAGCATTATTCACCATAGTACATGAGAGAGCTGATGATGATGTAAACAGTTTTCGTCCAGAAATTTCAAATTGATTAAATAACTGATTTAAAAAAATAAAAAAAAACATTTGTCATTTTTTTCAATATGAAAGTATTTATTTCAGTTACTACTATTAACAATATTTATTATAATATGAATGATTTATGATTACAATAATTATATCTCTGTTCATCAGTCCATAAAATAATAACAGTCAAACATTCCTAGACATGACGATATTATTTTATTTTGAAACGGCATACTTATTTCATTGAAGCCCGAAAACGGACGCAGCAGGTTCTTGTAACGAGCGTCTTGATGATGCGGTGGCGGACCTGGCTTTGACACGTGCTACGCATGCCTCAGGAGAACCTAAACCCAAGTTGCCTGTTTTTGAAACCTGCGGCCTCACGCCGTCCAGGATGGGCGTCGATGAAGACCTTTTGACTTTATTCAGCGAAACTAAGGGGCGCTTGATTGACATGGAAGGGGGCGAGAGTGATGGCTGGCGATAGGGTCTCCTGGAGGCAACTGGTGATGTCCACATGCTCCACTTAGGAGCGTTTGTGGAAAATAATAGAATACACTTATTTCGTATTGATATTATCCTCATCATCCACATCCGATGGTGCATAGGCACTGCGTTGATACGCTTTTTGCATAGTTATTGGATAATTATTGTTGCATGGAACATAAGGTGATCAGTTTCTGGCTTTACTGATGCCCCCGTAGTTGGATGGTCAAGTCTGAATCAGACAGTAAAATAATAATATAAAAACAAAACGTGTGTGGCGTAGCGGCTAAGGCATTGCACTCACGCACAGAAATTTCCGGGCTCGATTTCCGGTGGGAAAATGAAAAAAAATAATCTGATTTTTCTCAAGCCGCGTTTTGTGTTGTAATTCACTACTGTAATTAGGTCTTTTAGCCTGTTTTTATTAAGAAAAAAATAATACAGAAATCGACAAACATTTTCTCACTCTGAAAAAAGCAAATGGGCTAATTCCAATCAGGACGAAGATTTTTTTTGCCCTAGCCAAGTATGTTTTTTTGACATTATGTTATATGCAGAAAACTACAATACTACAACTACCACTCCAGCCCTACGGGGAATCGGATACAAACAATGTTTTCTTACGTGTAGTAAAAACAATAGCAACATATTACAACAGAGATGAAGAACATTGAAGAGATGGTAATATAGAAGTCTAGGCATCTACAAGGCTTATGACCTGTCAATGGCTGGTTTAAGTGGCCACTTTACACACCGTGTAATATTTACCATTCTGCTCATATTTGAACATCTATATTCCTTCAACTCTTTCATATGTTGATGTTTCTGAAGTTAAAAAGCTGAAACCTTTATTTATGCGGGTGACATTCATCTAATTGAATTATTTCACCTACATACTAGGCAACGCCTGAAAATGTTATTTTTTCAATTTCTATACACTTAAACCAGCTATTGACAGGTTATAAGCCCTGTAGATGCCTAGACTTCTATATTACCTTATCTTCAATGTTCTTCATCTCTGTTGTAATAAGTTAATACAAACAGCTCCCCTGGGAGTTGAATCCAGTCCTTGTCTACAAAAATTTGGACAAACTCAAAATATTGTTGAAAAATAATAGCATTAAATTTCATCGCAAAGTTTCATGGAAATGTACAAAAAAATGAATAGAAAGTATGTTAATAAAAACGAACTACTTTAAACGACGTCACTTGTTTATATAAATAAACCAATCATAAGAGAGTTGTGAAATATTTCCGGTTTACAGTAAATCTACGGGTCAATCGGCAGAACTGACAGAGAGCAAGCGGAAGAGAATCTCTGACGTCACATTAGGAGTAATTTCGGAAATACAAAAATTTTAAAAAATCATCGCGCTGATAATACGATACAAAAAAAGGAAGAAAAAAAATTTCACTTCAATAAATTTTCTATTAACTAATAAAAAAATAATAAAAACCACTGACCTCCCTAAAATTTTGGTTCGTTCTTCAATATATATTTTTTTATTAGCTGTTGTTTTTTTTAAATCATCATTATCATTCTCTATGTTATACTAGGGACTGCATTGTACATCAATCGCAGTGTATCTTGATCATTTTTGTTACATGAAAGTAAAATGATCAGTCTTGCGCTTCAGGTACCAGTCAAATAAACTAGTGTAAAAAAACCTTTTTAAAATTAATATTTCATGTCAACTATGTTGGGAGTCAAACCCGAGACCTCTTGCATGGCAGGCAAACGCGCTTAGCACTACACCGCGAGGCCGACTTTTTAAAAAATACATAAATCAAAAAGCCACAAAATATGCCAAGTGAATTTGTACGATCGTCCGAAAAGGGCCATAAATGCATCATTATATGTTGATTCGTGGAGACATTGTGTCCGTTGAACAGGACCTCGCATTCTGTAGACTGGACACTTTATTGTTAAGTCTCGTCTAGAGTTGTGAGCAAAGTAGAGTATAAAGTATATCACGTATCCTGTTACGCGGCCTTGAGAATTGCTCGTGTCCGACCACCGCACGGAGCCATCGCCACCGGTCGCCGCCACCGGACCTTAAAACCATACCATAAATAGAGACATAGATTTTTAATGAATCGTAGTCTTATTTGAACTATGACAGGTCAAATTTATTTATTTCATTTAATTATCATATTGTACATATAACTGTACATTTATACAAAGTTTGCTTTGATTTTAATTAGAGTCTAATTAGAGTTTTTACCCCGTTCTATCGACAGTCAAAAAATATATAAAAAACAGTTGTCAATACATAGAAAAAATAAATAAAAGTGGTAGACAGAGTGAAAATTCAGTGAAAAATATAATCAAATACATAATTAAAAATACATTTATTTATTTTATTAATTTAACACTTTATATACATATTTATGTTTATTTATTTAAACTTTTACATTGTTTGATGTATTGATCCGTATGCAACCCACCTCCACTATCCATTTTTCAATTGCATTTTTTTATTTTTAGTACTTACTAATTATCATTATGGACAATGGAAGTAGATCGAGATCGAGATCGAGATGACCGAGTAGTAGGCCAATCCTCTTTGACCGAAGGTTGTATTTTTTTTTGCAGCATCAGGGTGGAGTATCTAGTAACTCTTGTATTTGTAAGGTAGAGAATAATGTTTATGTGCGTATAGTAATAGAGCTTTTACAAAAAGTTGTTTATAGATTTTACATTAAGATTTTCGAATATACTGAGGGAGCTAGTTCTGATTGAGACTCTTAAGATAATTTTTATCAATGCTTTTTGTGCAATTATTATTTGCTTGATCAGTGTGTCATTTGCAGATCCCCATCCAATTATTCTATATTTCAAAACTGATTGAGTTATCGCGATTTATATATTTACAAGTTCTTTTAGGCTTATTATATTTCTTATTGTTTTAAAAAAGTGAATTTCCTTTTTCAATTTATTTTTAATATGTTGGATTTGATTAGTCCATTTTAATTTTTTATCAATATAAATGCCTAAATATTTTATTGAATCTACTCTGTACAACGATTTACAAATACATTTAATATTTGGAATTTGGTTATTGTAATTACAGCTGTGAATAGTTAAGGAAAGATTTGGATTATATATAGTTTTATTATTTATTTTAAATGTTATGTATTTTGTTTTCGGGTGATTTAGTGTTAGATAATTTGATTTAATATAAACACATATAAGAATGGGCATATTGCCTCCTCCTACCTACCAAACTGTTCAGTTTGGAAAAATTACAAGTACATGGACATATTCTAAGGAATTGTACTGAATCTAATAATTTAACACAAAATTAAAAATAAAAATTTACTAAAAAAAAAATGAAAGAAATAAGAGAAGAGATGAGAAGGAAAGAAGAAGGAGAAAGGAACAACTCAAATATTGAGATCATGACATTTAAATCTTGATTTAAATGTAAACAAAAAAGGGTCGCCTCTAACATAAGTGAGTAGATTATTCCACAATTGAGCAGCTACAACTGTAAAGAGAAAGCAAAAAAATTAGAGCGGTGAAAGGGTATTAAAAGCGATCTCTGGTTAAAATGTAGTGAAAGACAAAGTAAAATCATATTTGAAATTCCAGTAAAATACGTAGTAAAAACAAAATGCAAAGTTAGAAGCATGGTAAAAGACATAGTAAAACAATTCAAATGTGTGGCAAAAAAACATATTTCAAAAAAACCTAGTAAAATTTAACATAAACATGGTATAATAAACTGTAAAAATTAAATAAAATAGTAAAAGACATAATTTAAAAAAATGTATATGTTTGGTAAAAATACATATTTTTTAAAAACATAGTAAAAACAGTGTAAAAATCTCCAAAAGATCTCCAAAAATCCAACCGATAAAAAAGTAAAAATATGTAATAACAGTTCAAATAAGAGCATATGTTGGCTACAGCCACTATGAACCCCTCAGACTCTCTGCAACCAATTTCCCTGAGGAAATTAGTAGTAACTTTTTTAGCTTGTGGCTCTTGCAACATTTCCATGGTTCAGGCATTATATATGTAATATAACTTTTGTTCTATGCAGGAGTAATTACAGCATAGATCACTCATCATAACTACTTTACTACGAGTATGCGTTATTTCAATTCGATTTCTTTATTATCTGAGAGTATACATCGAGTCAAAAGCACTAGTTTTTGATTATATTTTACACACAAAACTAGATTTTTGATTCGCTTGGATACTAAAAGTTGTACTCTTTGAACTTAACTGGAGATGCAGGAATACCGATCTCAATTATACGTCTTCTTGAAAAAAGCACCACTTGCTTACTTTAGAAGATCGCCGTCTACTATTAGACATGGGGGTGCTTCATGACATACTTAGTGGACGCCTTGATAGTCCTGCTCTTTTGTCGGAGTTATCATTAAATGTCCCCGGCTACCGCACCGTCACACGTCGAACTCTCTATTTCATGTGCCAGCAGTTCGTACGAATTATGCCCTGAACTCTCCACTTATACGGTTTGCTCGTGAATATAATTTGAACTTTCCCCTTATTGATCCATTTGATTGTAAAAAAATAACATTTCAAATGCGCGTCTTAAAACATACTTTTTTGTCTCAATTCCGCACAATATGTCTTTAAATTACAGACCCAAAACAATACTCTTAATTTACCTTA
The DNA here is from genome assembly GCF_059751315.1 of Micrasema longulum. Classification (NCBI taxonomy): domain Eukaryota; kingdom Metazoa; phylum Arthropoda; class Insecta; order Trichoptera; family Brachycentridae; genus Micrasema; species Micrasema longulum. Next base: position 184,026 of record NW_028278121.1, read on the forward strand.
ACATAGAACAAAATAAATTTTCATAATAAGACTGAAATTCTTTTCACTTTTTTCTTTTCTTTGTTAAAGAATTAATGTGTTTTGAATAACTTTTCAAAAAGTCAAAAGCTAACAACTTCAAGGTTGATTTAATATATAATTATCACACATTTATTAATTTTAATTTATCTTTTTCAGTGTTTTGTTCTTAGATGTTCATTTTTTAGGTTTCGACTTGCTATAAAAAAAATATTTTTAAGCAGGACATTCATTGTTACATTTGTTTATTTATTAAATGGTGCTTAAAATTATAAATTTTTAACGATTTGATTTGTCAAATGAATTTTAATAATACTAAATAATGAAAAACAAATGTAAAAAATACACCAATAATAATAAAAATTAAATTTTAAATTTAATTAAAGAAAAATAATAATAATAAAAAATAGTAAGCAAGAATATAAATACTAATAAAAACAATAAAAAAATATACAAATAAAAATTGTCAGGGTCCAACATATTATTAATACTTTTACCATAAAAAATGTGGTTAAATTTATTAGAAAACATTTGCATACTTCAATAAAAACAAATGTAACCCAATAAAAACCAAATAAATTAACATGAAAACAGCGGTGTATTATTTTTTATAGTTATAGTAAGTATGCATTGAAGGTTGTCTGTAGATTTGATATTTACTTAGTGAAAACCAAATGGCGCCTCTATAACGCTTTCATAACACCTGATTTCCTTTACTGATGCAAGTAGTGGCACCTAACTATGGTCTAAAATAGCAAAATACTAATTTTAGCTAGGTATATGAATCTGTGGTGCAATGGTTTGTCATATTCAGGGCCGCTATAATGAACGGCTATCTTTATCGGTATATACTGAGACGGTATAAATAATAAATACTTAGGACTAACAATAGACACACAATTGACATAGACAAATCATATCAACAATTTAATTAGCAAAGTGGCGACATTATCAAGTCTTTTTTTAAAAATCAAAAACTTTGTTCCGAAAACGGAAAAAATTCTAATGTATGAAGCCTATGTAAAAACTTAAATATGTTACACGAAACTACTATGGGGAACAGGATATCAAAATGACATAAACGGACTACAAAGACAACATAATAAAATATTAAAGTTAGACCTTCCCTATCCATCTGCAACTAGAGAACTTTTTAAACAAACTAAGCAATTAAATATAACTGAACTCTTTCAATAAGAATCATTAAAATGTATCCATAAATTAGCCACTAATGTAATTGTAGACGAAGAACTAAAACTTGTAAAAAATTGTAGTCAACATGGAATATCAGAAAAATATCATATAAAACTTTCTAAAACAAGACAAAGACAATTAAGACTAATAAATCAGGGATTGAAATTATACAATAAACTACCAGACAAAACTAAACAAAAGACTCAGATAAACTTTTCAAAAGATGTAAAAAATATTATTTTGAGCAACAGAGTATGAATAAAAAATGTTTATATTATTTTTGTAAAATGAATGAAGTAATCCGTAAGGGTTTATAAATAAATTTTCAAGTAAAAAAAAATAAAAACACTAATATCAATATTTATGTATGAAAGTGTGTATATTTGTATAAAAATATAAAGCATCTTCCTCGGTAATCGGTAATTGAACATGTTTTGAAAAAATAATTGTAAACATATTATATTTTTCATACAGAAAACTTAATTTTGATAAAATTGTATATAAATTTTAACTTCCAATCAGAATACGAACCCAGGAATGAAAAAAAAGTAAATACAGTTGACTGGGCTAACTGCGAATGTTTCTTGAGAGCCTCAACCACGCTTGCCTACTTTACAAGGCATCAGGTTCTGACGTCCTGGACGTCCGCTGCTGACTGTTCGTCGGCAGTTTATACCAGAACTACGGGACGCGATCCTGACTTGGGAGGATGCACACGAGCTGTTAGCCGACAGAGATCCTCGGAAAATCTCCGTGGACACTTAAAGCTCCAACAAAGGAGCAAGCATGGAATGACGATCATGATAATGAGGTTGGAATGTGAGTAATATAATAGGTATTTCACTAAACAAACACCTGTTCATTAATGAATGCAAGTCTTATGTAACATGTAAGTATTTATTTTGCACATAATTATCTAGCCATTTACTGTTCATATATATTTTAATGACGTTCTCATGTTGGCACATCTGCTAATTAAAATTTATGATCAAATAACATTAACGTGCGATCTAATATTGATTGTTCTAAATAATAAAATAACGCGGTAATTCATAAGCAAGATACTCAGCTTAGATATTACAACAGAAACGGATAATATTTTAGAAAAGCAACTATACAAGCCAGGGCTTATGACCTGTCATTGATTGGTAAAGTAGTCTCTTTACTCAGCTTGGTATGAATGCACTTAAAACGGTAGATATGCTGAAAGAAGACCTAACTATGTTTTATCGCGTGATTCAATAAAAAATAGTTTTCAATGTAAGCAAGTATCTATAGTCCTTGCCTAAAAAAATTTAACCAACCTAAAATATTGTTGATGACTAAATGGTCTAAGAAGTATGAAAAAATATTATCAGACGTTGCTTAGTATGTATGTGAAATAATTCATTCAAATGAATCTCTCCCGCATTTATAGATTTCAGCCAATAATACGTCATCTGTTGGGCTTTTATTCGAGACGTCTAAAATAGAAATTTTGAGACCAGCAGTACGATTCTAATTTCTCTCTAAAGGGTAAAAAACGCGTTGCTAGCACGTTGCACACTTTTAAATAAAGTTAACTTTGACAATATCATATACAGTATATGCTTTATTTAAATGTTTTACAATATTTTTGTATGTTATGTAATCTTTACTGTTACACTTAGTCTTTGCTAAAACCTTATTTTTTCGAATGTCTGTAATACTAATAAAAATAATGATAATAACTTAGTAATCAAAATTTACTGGAATTGCATATAAGTAAATGTGACTCATTTTGTATTTCACGCAAATAAACGACGATCAGATTTCCCTACTTTTTAATAACACCCCTATCTTTATAACAGATAGTCAAATTCGCGACTTAGGTGTTATTATTGATACGAAACTTATGTTCAATATTCATATTGAATCAGTCCTGAAATAAACATATGAAATGGTCGGACTTATTATGCGGGTATCGAAACCATTTAAACATGCAGACATATGAAAAAACTCTACAAAACATATGTCCGTCCCCAGCTAGAATACTATACTCCTTTTATGTCACCTCACTTTAATTTAATAGACTAGAAAGGGTTAAACAATTTTTTTTTCAAGCAAGTCGACTACCGGTTGAACATGAACTTCTCTAACCATGCTGAAAGTATGCAGTACCACGGAATAAACTCTCTTAAAAATCTAAGAATAATGTTAGACAAGTTATTTTTATACAAATTAATAAATAATCAAATTTATTCTTCTAACCTACTTGAAAGACTTCCATTCCGTGTGCCATCTAGACCAACAAGACAAATTATTCTGTTTTACACAGAAAACGCGTCAACAAACTATTTGAAGCAATCCACAATACCTAGAATATGCGACCAATAATATAACAGAGATTTACCGAGGCTGATATTTTTTGTGACAATGTATGTAAATTTAGGTCAAAAATCATAGAAATTTTGAGAGAAGCAGATAATTAACTTTAATATTTATTATATTATATTGAACATAATTTAAATTATTGTAATATATAATTAAATTTGTTGACATACTGTTTGATTTTGATTACACAATAAAATAAATAAATAAATAAGTAATACGCAATTTTATTTATTTACAAATGTTTTATCTTTTGCTAGTGTTTGTATGTGTTTTAAGCAAAAAAAAATTATGCTAGTGTTCACTATTTCTTATAAATACTACATCAAAATATATTTTTTTCTTAATTGTATAAGTTTTGCTTTATTATTTTCACTTTTAATCATGTTAATAATTATAATAATAAAAATACGATTATGGTTTATTCTACTTTTATTCTTCAATTTTTAAAAATGTATAAATAAAAGTGGAATAAAACCATAATCGTAATCGGAATAAAACTGTATACGTATTTTTATTGTTATAATTAAAATGAAGGTAAAGTTTTTCAATCTCATTGCCAGCGCCAGCTCAAAACTACCGTTTTTTAATAACACTGAGGATGAATCAGTGCTAGAATATATGCTGAAGCTGCGTCTATTTTATCTTAACTCTCCCTGGAGCATAATGGCTGCTTCACCCTTAACTAGTACCGTCAAACATGACAATTTTGCCCAGCCATGACAATTTTGCCCACTGCCGAAATCCTTAACAAAATCGACTTTAAAGTAAGAAAAGTTACTGGTATCATAAAAATTATATTTGGTAAGTATATTTTGATAGTTCCATGGCAAAACTAAATATTTAGTTTACCGCCAGCTTCAGTTGATCACTTAAAATTTGAAATTAAACTTGATGGTCTGTTTGTGTATATCTACAAATATTGACAAAACTTTTGTTGTTGCGGAGTTTGTGTTGAAAGGAGGCAAGTAAGTTATATATATTTCATTGCATACATAATAAAGACGCCATAGAACGTATTTCTGTATATCTATTTGCACAAACACATTAGATATTTAAGTGGGCAAAATTGTCTTAGATTTCTAAGCAAGTGTTTTGACAATTTTGTCCACGTCTAGGGTTGTCGCTACATACTACATTTAAAAAACATCATCCAAGAAAATAAAAAAAACAAAGTAGGAAATATAAAAGAAAATGAAGTAAATGGCAGAAACATGATTTTAAACGAGGTAACGGGATGTTTTGTTCAAACTTGCCCTATAAATCAGATTTTTTGCCACAGATTTAACAAATAAGATTTAAAAATCTGATAAGGGTTTTAACTCAAATACATGCTGAAAATGACAAGCCAGTTATTCTGTTAATTTAAACTTTTTATACCACACAACAATTGGTAAACAATCCATTCGATTTTTCTCTGCCATCAAGATCAAAAGATACCTTCACCTTATAGAGGAGAACATTGAAGAAAATGTCATAGCGACACGGAAACAACAGACTTTGATGCCTACTCAGTTGATGAATCAACAGATTTCGAGACATTCATCATAAGTCATTACGACGAATATGAACAACGTGCCTCCGAATCTTCGGCCGAGGAAAACGAAAAAGCAGTGTCTTATCCGCTTGAAATTAATAACGGTGAAGAAGTCGCTTTCGTTTTGGTAAAGCTTAACACTGTTGATACGCAAAATGACAAATATTATGTCGGTTAAGTTATAAGCGCATCAACTACCACAATTTTAATATTGTTTTGTCATTTGTAAGACGCAAACGTAATGGAGCTTTGTGTGATCTCAAGTTGAGGATATTGCTGATGTATTTAGTTGGAACATAGTGAAATCTTTGCCTGAACCTGTAATCTTGCGTCAAGGTTTTCATAAATTCAATGTAAATCTTAAAAACTGCAAGATTGAGTCATTTTCTGTGAGTAAATTAAAAATTGTTACCCAAAAACCAATTTTAATTTTTACCATTCAAAAATGATTTAAACCATTTTAAAAAATGTAAGAATATCCGACCATATTTTATAAATTTTTATTTTTTAAATTTGCCAGCTTCTTGTAAAATTATGAAGATGCATATAATTGCACTGTTGTACAAAAAAATTAAGGTCGTTTTTTTTTTACATACACATTTAAAGAAAAATCGTTTTGGGGGCAAGGTTCCTTAATTACAAAAATCGCATCAGAACTGAAATGGTTTGTAAAAAAAAAAAATTGGCTTATTCATAGTCAAAAACGAACAAATTAAAAGGATTAGAGATAAACTCTTTTGGTTTTGTTAAAAATCCAATTATGTGCCAACCCTGGCCCACAAATCCACATTGTATAGAAAAATTGAGGAAATAGTTGACAATTTTGCCCATCGGTTTTTTTTATTGATTTTATAACGGTGATGCCTCAATGATGCTATTGTTTAAACATAAACAGTTTTTTTCGCCCAAAAAGTAGTAATAAACCATATGATAAGGATGATGAAACCAAAAATAACAGTTAATTACCAAGTGGGCCAAATTGTCAACAAATGGAGATAATTTTGCCAAGCATGTTTTGTCTTCTAAAGTTGCCTAAATAAAAGAAAAGCAAACGTTTTATACTTGTAAAAATGCTCGGAATAATTAGTATCACTATTCAACAAAATGGATAGAAGTAGTCGGATACAAAAAAATTATGATATTGTAAAAGTTTGTCAAAACTGGGCAAAATTGTCACGTTTGACGGTAGTTGATTTAAGAAGGTTTTTCTTTAATGTTATTTTCGGTAGGTGATGTTTGGTGATACTGAAATAATTGGTTGGTATGTTTTGTATTTATTTGGAAAAAAAGTTCCATTAAAATTATGTCATGACGTGGTTTATTTATTACATTAATTACTTTTTACACGAATTATCGTTCGTCTCAAAAAATTCGAGATTTGGTACCCAAGCCCTAGTGATAAGCTCGGTAAATGTTAAAACTTCCATATTCTATTTTCATTAATATTTTCAATCTCCGTTGAAATGTGATTATAAATATTTTTGTTATTTATAATATAAGGTCTTCTTAATCGAGTTATAAGTGCGTAATAAAAAGTTGAAAAATAAATCATTCAAATGCGTGTGCTAACATAAGTAAAATTTGATTGGTTCACCAACAGCCACTAACACAGTTCGTTTCTGTCCAACAGACCGAAACACAAATCTGCAGAAATAGAGGTTTGAATGATTTTTTTACGAAATAGGCCAATAGAATAATGACCACAACTTAAAACGAAATTCGTTTTCAAGAATATTTTTTCAATTTTAATTTTATGAATAAAGGTTTTCTCAGAGCTCCTCTCAATTTCGTTATAAATGGTCTGTTGGATAAAAACGAACTTAAGCGACGATATGCTTATTAAACACTCGAAACTCTGTACTTGTTTGTTACGGAATTCATCCAATTTTTTGCAGGCAAGGACTAGAAATGAAGGGTCGTAAGCCCTGGTATTTCATATTCCCTTCTTTTAAATGTTCTTCATCTCTGTTGTAATATTATACTTATCCAATTAAATAATGCGAAAAATTGGATGGTTTCATGTGAATTAAATGTTTATTTTTGTTAGTTTTTTCTGTATTGATGTATGAATACTATTTTAAGCCCTTTTAAACTTTTTCCATTAATGTAGTAATATAATACAATCAGAACATTCCATAATCCGCACCTAATGGTCCATAGGGTAGGCATTGATACCCTTATCATTCCATAGTTGTGAATCTAGATAATTTGCCATATTTTAAAATGTAGATACTATTGAACAGATACTATGTAAAACATTCCGGGAATCGAACTGCTTGCGCTGTATCCAATAGTATAAAATTATTACATATTGTGTGTGAAATAGAACCAGAACCCTGAACGAGTGGTTTCTAATCGATTTTAGCTCCCAGATAAGGAAATCAAGTGGATATCAGTCCGCATCGTTGTGTTGTGGTTGGCCCATTTGCCTATCATTCTTGAGATCCTAAGTTTGATTCCTTGCTGAGCGGACTTGAAACACTGATTCAGAAGGTAAATTTACGCCCCGATATTTCTTTGTTTCTGGAATGGCTCAAATTATTTCGAATGGGGAATAATGTTATGGAAAACGACATTTTAGGAACATATGTCTGTTTAATAACATTTTTTTTCTTTACGTGAGAGAGATTAAAATGTCACGATGTATTTTACAATTGCGGACTCTTTTCAAATAAGTGACACACGCTTTTTTCACGACCTTAGAAAAATAGATTAATGATAATCTCTCGTGTTTCTTGGCAGTGTTGTTGGAGGTAAAACATTGGAAAACAGATCCTGAACAAAAACTGTGTAATCATTGATCACATCCGTGAAGTTTTTAAGCGAATAAAATAGCATGTGCACTTTTAAAATATGGAATAATTAGAATGCATGTTGTATTATGCTGCAGAATTTCCATGCAAAATGAAGGAACCGGTGATGCATTATGTCCAAGGTAAACAATAATGATGTAAATCATTTTAATTTATGGTAAATATTTAGATTTTTTGTTCAATTTTACGTTCGCCAAATTAGATACAAGATGGGTAGGTCAGGTAGAGAAAATACCGAGATCCGAATTATATTTAACGCTGCCTTTAACTTGCTCCAGAACCGCGATTCTGTAACTACGTCCCTTAACTTAAGGGGACTATTAAGGATCCAATCCTTATTATAGGATGTTTGCAATTCTCGATCGAAAAATTGACAGACGAATTCCTTCCGCGAAGGTGAAAGTCCTTAAAACTTTCCTTAAATTAAGGTGGCGATTTTACCCGACGCTAACGCTAAAAATTTTGTACTATTTTGTTTTTAGCAGAAAAGTTTTCTAAATGCGTAGTTAATTTCGCATATAAACGTAAGCAAACATTGTTTGATACTTTATTCTGTATATTTTTCATTATAAATTTCCATCAAGGTAAAATAATTATTATGCTTTTGTCAAACTTTGTATTTCAAATGATAATAAAAATACCCTTGTAATACCCAATAAAATAGATTTATTGTAGATGCTTACTATACATCAAGTTTACTTAATGATCTTTTTTTTTCTATCAAATATTTTTTATTAAAGGAATGAAACTATATATGTATTTATTAGATTAAGAAATGTATTAACCATCGAAAAATTAAAATCAATTTACTTTGCGTTCGCCCAATCCATATTACAGTACGGAATAATCGGATGGGGTGGTGCTTTTAAAACAAATATTATACAGGTTGAAAAAATACAAAACTTAATTTTAAAAGTTATTTTGAAAAAACCGTCTACTTTTCCCACTGTTCAATTATTTAAAAAAATTAAGGTTTTAGATATAAAATTGCTATATAAAAAGAATTGTTTGCTTCAAATGAATAAAGATAAATAGTAGTATTTCTAGATCACAAAACGTAAGTACGCGACCTAGAACAGGTGGTAATATCTTAATTCCTTCATTAAAAACAACTAATGCACAACATCAGTATACTTACAGAGGAATATTTTTCTTTGATGAAATGAACAAAGTTACTAAAAAGTACAGTCAGGAATACAATATATTTAAGAAAAAAGTAAAAAATTACACCTGTAATTTTTCTTTATGTTACACTGATTGAAAACATCGTTTATATCTTTTTTGTAATTTATTTATACTATTCTAAAAATATTATCAATCAAAATAAAATAATCTATTGTAAGACGTCACTCCCCATCATGTACACGAGAATTGTTTATTTCTTTTAGGTAATGGGAAACGTTAATGTAAATATATGTATTTCATTAATGTAAAATATGGTATTTATTTGTTATATTGTATTTTTATTTGTTATTATTAATATTGTTTTTTTTTATTTTTTTTATTTTTATAAATAAAATAAAAAAACTATAAAATAAATTAACAAGTAAGTAGTTATGTTATTGTTTATTTTTGGAAAAAATGTCTGCCTTAAAACAGGTTATACCTAGTATGGCAGACTAGACGTAATCCAGAGAAATCAATCATATAAGTATGTATGTAGTACATAAAGAATTTGTTATTTTTGTTAATAAACCATTATTATTATTGATATCTTTCTTATTTAAAAAAAAATGAAATCGTATTTTGCTATAACTGACCTAAATTATACGTATTTATTGAGTTGATGTTTATTTTGTAGAACTTAATATTAAACGAATATATTTCGTTTGAAAATGCCCTTAAAAAGCGAAATAACTGTCCAATTTTTAACTAGTAGACTCGAATAAGTTTTTAATTTTTATATTATAACAAAATAGTTCATTTTTAAAAATAAATTATGGAATATTACTAAACAGTAAAAAAAAATGTATGCAAACCACATCGAAGTTTGTATTTAATTATAGGCTTTAAACATACGGCAGTGTCAAATTATTATTAAAAATGCATTGTTCTTTCATTTTAGGATTATATGTAGTTAAAAAATATGTCAATATGGCTGCAGGACATTTAACCTGGGATAAAGTGGAGGCAGAGGAAGCTAATTCTATAAGGCTCCATTATAGGCTGTTAAGAGATAGCGAGCTGGAGGAACAACAGTTTCAAGATTTATTTAGAATATCTAAAGGCCGCAATTGCTACAATTTTGACTTTTGACCGTTTATTTCTTACATCTTTGGCTAAAAAATAAAACCATAGACAACAAACGCAGTTTTATCAGTTTATCAGTAGAAAAATATAATGTCAAGGATTTATCCTTACTAAAAATTGTAAGGATCTTTCCTTATCAACAATAGATCGAGAATCATACAATTTTGAAGGTCATCTTTCGCAAGGGATAAAATCCCTACTTAAGGATTCCTCAAAAACGGTAAGGAAAGTTACGGAATCGTGGTTCTGGATCGGAATAAAAGGAAGTGTATCATACACGTAGTGCCTGACATTACAGAATCCCACGATGTTTAGCGTTGACCAGGGCCGCGATTATGAACGGCTATCTTCATCGGTATAAACTATTACTGACATTTATGTACGAAAGTGTCCAAGATTGCATGAACATTCAAGGTATTTTTGTTGGTAACCGGTATTTGAACATGTTTAGAAAAAAAACATGTAGACTCTTATATTTTTCATACAGAAAACTTTATTTCACTTTGTAGGTAAAAATTAACGATGAATTTTAACATCTCATCAGAATACGTACCCCGAACGGTGAAGAATAAATTTTTAACGTTATTACTCAAATCGGTATGATGCACTGATATATATTTGTATTTTCAAAAGAAAACCTATGCAATAGACCAGGTTATCAATCGACAGTGTTCAGGACAAAGACTTTAAACCACAATTCTGGAAAAAGCTGTTTCATTTTTTCAAATGCGTTTTAAATCAATTGCGCAGGTCTTATTTATTTTATTTTATTTTATTTTTATTTTATTGAAATAAACGGCACTTAGTGCCTTTTACATATTAGTTACAAATACAGTTGAATATACATACATGTAAGCATAAGTAATACAGAGCATTTAAAACAATATTATTAATTAAGAAAGTCTAAGAAATATAAACCATATAAAAGAATAAAATATTACCAGTTATAGAATTATCGATAAAAAAAGATAATTTTGTATTTGAAATACTTAGAACCAGTTAAAAAAAAACTAAGAAAACAATTTTGAATAACATTTCAAAATATATTTATATATATGTATATATATTATTGAAAACTAATATTTAGGTAAATAGTATATGTTTATGTATACAAATATATAATGATGTAAAAAAAAATGATAAAGAGAAATATTTTTTACTTATAAATTAATTCAAGAAAAGAAACGAAAAAAAAAAAAACAAAAACACTAATAAAGAAGTTTAAAAAAATTTTGAACAATAGTAACAAATAGTTACCTAGAACTATTACCAATGAAATAAAGAAGAAGAGCCGTTCTACATGTACTAAATTTCATGTGAAATGAGTCACCAATGTCCTGGTACTTATTGCCTAGAGAGTGAAGTCTATTGATGACTGCATTTTTACCATATGATGTCGAAGTATTGTTGCCACAGTATTGGTAGGTTTGCCGAGTTGTCTTTTTCGGTACATCAAAACTAATTAGTGATAAAAGTGCAGGGGTGTCAAACATAGAATGGATTATTTTATATAAATTTAATAAATCGGTTATAACTCTCCTATCACTTAGTCTTTTAATTTCAAAATAATCAGTAACAAATTATAATTTAAGAATTCAATAACAACACCTAATTTAAAATTTATAAATCGTAAAAACTTATTTTGGACCTTTTCAATACAATATTGGTGCCTAGAATAATGAGGAGCCCAGATTGTAGAGTTGTACTCCAAAATGCTTCTTACAAGTGACGTGTACATTATTTTAAGTGCACCAATATCTTCGAAATCTTTAGTGGTTCTGATAATGAAACCCAACATTCTTAGAGATCTATTACTAATGCTATTAATGTGACCAATAAATAATAATTTGGTATCGAAAATAACACCTAAATCACGTATTTTGGAAACGGATACCAGTTCAGAATTGCCAATAGAATAATTAAACACTATCGGAAACTTAGTCCTATGAAATCTAATGATTTGGCATTTCTTTACATTTAGTTAGAGTTTATTTGTTGAGCACCACGAAAATAGTTTATTTAAGTTATGTTGGATAGTAATACAATCATCAATAGTGTTAATTACACTAAAAATTTTCATGTCGTCAGCAAACAGCAAAACTTCGACACCATTAAATATGTCAACAATATCGTTGATAAAAATGTTAAAAAGTATCGGACCCAAGTGGGATCCTTGCGGGACTCCACTAGTCGCCTCAATGGTACTGGATGTGTTGTCACAAATTTTAACTGCCAATGCCTCAAAAACGGTACCAGTTAGGTATCTCTGAAACCATTTTAAAATCGATCCACTGAAACCCAACTTGGATAACTGCTTGATAACTTGATATCTACTTACTAATGTTGGAGACCCCCCAACTTTACTTACATTCAAATCAAGATTTAAATGTCACTATTCAAATGTTTGAGTTGTTCTTTTCTCCTTATTTTTTCCTTTCTATCACCTCTTCTCTTCTCTCTTCATAGTACATTGTAAATTTTTATTTAACATGTGTTTTAAGTTTTATGTTTTTTTGTTCAGTTTCTTGCATTTATGTTTCTTCGTGTAACTGTTGTTATTGGCTTAGGCCGTATATATAATAAATAAGAAAATAAGATACTGCAAAATTACCCAGAATATGTCCATGTACTTGTAATTTTCTCAAACTTAACGTTTTAGATAGGTTGGAAGAAATTGCCTTAAGAAAATATGCCCCCCTTATATGCATTTGGCGGCCTCCGTGGTGTAGTGGTCAAGACGCTTGACTCACGCACGGATGGTTCCGGGTTCGATTCCCGGTGAGAACACAAAAATTAAAATGTGATTTTTCTCAAGCCTGGATGTTCTGTGATGTAATTCACCACTGTAATTGGGTCTCCTGGCCTGTTGTGGTGCAAAAGAAATAATATTATAATATTATAATATTATATAAATTGTACACGTATATAAAGTTTTAAATAAATGAATAAAGAAATAAATATCCACATTTTGGCCAAACGATTTGAAACAATCGAAGTTTTTAGTTCAAATCCTTTAGCCAGAGTGTATAAATCTAACGTAATTGGTTTAAAACACATTTGATATAATGTAACTGCTTTATCTAGGATTGTACTTTAAAGCCTCTTTACTGAACACGGTTGATATATAGATATATAAAAACAAAATAAATTTTTTTCAGAAGTGCAGTGAAATTAAAGTATTTTTTCATCACATATGACGGCTATGTTTGCCTTTTGCATCCACGATGAAAGTTCGCTAGAAATGAAAATGAAAATAGTGAAATGCCAAAATATATATTAAATTAACATATAATATGTACCTCACTGATTAAAATCAAGTAAAGGATATTTTCTCTAAGCGAAAATTTCCGCTGTGCAAAATGTAGCGTTAATTATTATTATTATTATAATGGATAACTTATAAAGCGCCATTTTCGTAACAAAATACCTCAAGGGCGCTTTACATAGTGATTCTTTTAAATTTGTGAATTATTTAAAATAATTTATTTTGTTGTCACATGCTACGGATTTATTCAAATGATTTAGAGTACAAGTGGGTTTTAAGTTTTTTCCGAAACATCACTTCACTTTCACAGCTTCGCACCTCTGCTGGGAAAGCATTCCATGCCATAGGGCCTGCGACCGCAAATGCGCATTCATTAAATTTAGTGCGCTGTTTGCGTAGAGGTATAATAACTTTTCCTTTCGCCGTAGACGTAGCTGATCTAAGCGTTAGACGCCTGTCAGCTAGTTCATCTGGAACACATAGTTCCCTTAGATATTCCGGAGTAGAGTTAAGAGGATATGCATCAGCAGAGCGGTTTGATGAATAGGTAATTTTTTTTAATGAAAAAAAGAAATATTAGCCTTCTTAAAATTAACCTTAATATTTCAATTTTGGTGGCTATTTTCAACGAATTGTAAATAACTCACAATAAGAAAATGGAAATCAAGTTGGGGTAGAGTGGGGTTTGAACCTCGGGCCTCCGGTCCGTGACTCCGTAACACTAGCCACGGGACTACAACCTGACACATTTACATTTAAATATAGTTTTTTTCTTTCACTTTTGATGCTTTCCCGAACACTGTGCAAAAAAGATAACTGTATCTCGGACTTATAATGCTTAACTAAAATCGAGGTCTCGTTTTTCCGTTTTCCTTACCCCAAAACTAAGCTGATTTTGTTTTTTTTAATAAAGAGTATAAAAAAGAAATTTTCTTTGTCAGCACGTTTCGCTTAAATCCGAAGAGGGATGGTTAAATTATTTTTTAATGGTCTTAGCAGATGGATATCGATCATCATCATTTGATTTATGCACCTAATGGCACTATATTTGTACACCAATCGCAGCGTATCTTGATCATTGTTGATACATGAAGATAAGGTGATCAGTCTTACACTTTAGGTACCAGTCTAGGGAATATGAAATTTTCTATTTTAAAAACACCCTTTTAAATCATTATTTCATATCAACCTTGTCGGGAATCGAACCCCAGATATCTTGCGTGGTAGGCAAATTTGCTGACCGTTTGTATGAAGAAAATGCATACCGTGTGTATCCGTGTATAATACTTGAGTGACAAAAATAATGTACATACCTACCTATAGTTTTAACAGAGTAGGCAATTAATATTTAAGTTTAATGAGACAAGACCATGAGTTGTATTTTTTTTAATCCACGTTTAACGTAGGTATGCATTTTTACAATTTTATGTTCTATTTTTTATCGCACACAAGAAAACATTTTTTGTTTGGTTATGTATCCAAAATAGAACACGTCTATTGGATTTTCATTCAACTTTATTTTTTTAAATATACAAGAGCGTACATTGTGACACGTTTCGTCTTCGTCTTCAAAAGTGTCCTGACAAGACGAAACGCGTCACAATATACGCTCTTGTATATTAAAAAAAAAAAAGTAGAATGAAAATACATTATCGACAAAATCAAGAAAGGAGCTCTGCGCTGGTTTGGACATGTAGAGCGAATGGGCAGCGAAAGAACTGCTAAGAATATTTACAATGCGAATTTTTATGGATTCAGAAATAGAGGAAGACCGAGAAAGACATGGCATGAACAAATCCAACAAATACTTGAAGATGAACATGTCAAAAGTCGGTTTTATCGTCGCGCGTGCATGAGAAGATGTATGAATGTAGAGGAAGCGAGATGTGTATGCAAAGATAGAGTGACGTGGCGTTAAATATTCTCTGCCTACCCTTACGAAACGGCGTGATTGTTCGTTGTTGTTGTTGTTAAAAATCCAAGAAACGTACTTTATTTTGGATACATTACCAAATTTAATATGAATTTCTACCAATTGTCTGTATACACAATAAATAACATTTTTTGTATGAAATTTTCGGTAGGGCTGAAGTTCTTCATACACGCTAATGATGGCTATCTTTACTGTGTAAAAAAGGCATCGCTCAAATGCTATAATCCAGTAAGAAATTTAAAACATACGTTTGTATTAAAAAAATGCAAACCGTGTATCTTCTTAAACACTCGAGAGACAAAAATATTGTACACAGGTACTTATTTAAATATTATTTGAGTTTAAACAAAGTGAACCATATGTAAAAAATAATATTTAAGATAAATGAGACAAGGCCGTGAGACGTCTTTTTTTAAATCCACGTTTGACGTAGGTATGCATTTTATTACCGGATGGCGTGCATTGAGTTGCAGTTATTGCATGACTATACTGTTAGTCCTTAGTCCTTGGGCGAATATATTTACTACTGAGGTGAAAGTTAAACACCATACAGGATCCGACAAACAAGGACGTGCTGGCTAGTATACTTGCAGGTATCAAGGTACGGATATAGAAAAATACCATACTTAAATTCTTATATGGTATATTCCGAATCCAAGTAAACTGCTTGATTTATTTTGTTATTCTTAATGAGCTGAATCTTGTAGATTTAATTAAATTGATTTTTTTCACTGTCATGACATCATCAGATCAGTAGAATTAAAAGGAGTTACCAAATTCATAATCATCAAACACAGCGACTTTTTGTAAATTGACACGCTACAAGCGCGTAAAAGATGGCATTTCAATTCTTAAAAAAAAATACTTCCTTCCGTTTCTTTCTCACATAAATTTGCACAAAGAATAAGAAACCATTGTTTATTAACATAACAATCAATATTATCTAGTTAACTTTTGTGGTACTAGATTTCTCCGAATTGTGCGTAGTCTGCCTAGCCAGTGACAACTGTTTTAAGGCAGACATTTTCAAATGAAAAATAATAACAAGTAATGTATGAAGTTAAGTATATTTGCATCTAATGATAAAAGTAGGCTTACTGTTGTCGAAATGTTATCTTTTAGGCGAATGTGTGGTAAAACTATGTACGATAGATGTGCAAAATACAGATTACAGATGTCAAGATCAGTGCATTATGTATGGTTTAAGCAAGCATTTTTTTATTTTTTTTAAAGAAAAATACTAAAGTTCTTATTATTTACTCAAATATTTAAATTTTAAGACCATTTCCTAAAAGTCGTAAATAACTTGTGCTGAAAAATGATTTGAACCTGGGACCTTTGGTCTGTGAGTCCACAATACTACCACGGGACCACAATCCGGTTAACATTAACATTAACGACAAAATAAAAAAGGAGCGCTGCTTTGGTTTGGGCATGTAGAGCGAACGGACTGTAAAAGAACGGCTAAAAGAGTTCACTATGCAAATGTTAATGGATGCAGAAAATGAGGGAGACCAGGAAATGACATGTGCAAATTCAACAAATACGTGAAGTTGAAGAGGTCAAAAGTTGGAATAGTCATCGTTAATATAAAATAAACTAAGCCTGTATGCATAGATATAATTATGAGGCGATCTATCCTCTCAGCCTACCCCAACAAGGAAACGGCGTTATGGTTTGGGCAGTGTCATATGCACCATTAGATAGGAATAATAATTTCATTAGTTTGAAAGAAGTAATTAGCATATTTATGATCGTTGAATTTTTTTAGTCAGTCAGTCATCAATCTCAATTGTTGAAATAAAAAAAATAGTAAGGTTTGTGTTCAAATAAACAGTATAAGATTTTTTTTTTTCCAACAAGTATGAAGTATGTTTTTGTTCTAAAGCGAAAATAATTGATTTAGTTTGAATGAGAGCAGTGACTAGTAGTTTGATGATTTAAAAAAAATGGTAGGCATTAATTATTGCTATCGACAATAAATGAGGATTTAGTTTTATGATTCACAACTGCATATTAAATACAAGTAAGACATTGACTTGAATCCAATGAAGGTAGTGGGTTTTACCAGGACGGTGATAATGGTTGTGTGAATTGATAAATATTATTGAAGGTCTTATCATGGATTTTACGCAATTAAGATAATATATTTTATTATGGAAATAAAAGGCGAGTAATAAATTACAAAGAACTGTCTCCAACAATAAATGTTTAAAACTTTAATGAGGATAATATTTAATCATTCAAATGATCAGTTTGGTTTTCTTTTCAATCCTTGAAGATTTTAGATTTTTAGTTTACGCTTGCCTGATTGAATTGTCCAAAATTAATACGAATAATTCTAAAAATTAATGTTCGAAATTTTTCGTAAAAATGAACTGTTATTCATTATTTTAAATAATGAAAAACTGTTTGACGATTTCTTTTTTTTTTTTAATAACTAGTGGTGTATTTTATCGCTTTTGCTTTATTTTGAACACATATACCTTTATTATAGACATGCATAAATACACAAAATGTGAATTAAATAAATTTAAATTTATTTCAACAGAGAGGGAAAAAGTTTTTGAGAAGAAATTTGGAAGTCTAGGCATTTACAGGGCTTATGACCTGTCATTGGCTGGTTTAAGTGGCCACTTTACACACTGTGTAACATTCACCATTCTGCCCATGTTTGAACATCCACATTTCCTCAACTCTTCCATCTGTTGATTTTTGTGAAGTGAAAGAGCTGAAACCTTTATCACGTGGGTGAGATTCATCCGGCTGAACCAAATCACCTACTAGGCAACGCCTGGAAACAATTTTCCAATTTTTATACTTCTTCTTTTACCAGGTAGTAATTCAACAATGTTTGATTATGTCCAAATGCTTGCAGACACACAGTGTGTAAAGTGGCCACTTAAACCAGCCAATGACAGGTCATAAGCCCTGTAAATGCCTAGACTTCCAAATTTCTTCTCGAAAACTTTTTCCCTCTCTGTTGAAATAAATTTAAATATGAACAACTCCCTAGGGAGGAAATCCAGCCAGTCTGCAAGCATTTGGACATAATCAAACATTGTTAAATAAATTTAATTTAACAATAGTTTGTAAAAGGTTCTTCAGACAAAATAAACAAAACTACATAATTGCTCATATTTTTTGTATATCCAAATGTTTGGTAAAAATAGAAAACCTTTTCTCAAGCCTGTGTGTTCTGTGCTGTAATTCACCACTGTAAATAAGCCCACTGGCCTGTTGTGGTGCAAAAATAACTACAAGTATACACATCCATTTTGTGTAGGAAAACGTATAAAAATTAAACAGTATTTTCAAACGCTGCCCAGAAGGTAAAATACTCCAGCCGGATTAATTTTACCCTCACCAATAAATGAGGCTTCAGCACTTCCAGAATAATGCTTGTTACACGCTCAAGCCAGCCAGTGACAGGTCATAAGCCATGTGAACGCCTATTCTTCTAAAGTCTTTTCTCAAAAATGATTTACCCCCTTTGTTGAAATATATTTAAAGTTCAACATAAATTTGAGTAAATACATATAATAATTATAAGAACGAGCTTGTCTAATTTTTAAAGCATCAGGTTCTCATCGTTCTGGACGTCCGATGATGACTGTTCGTGGGCAGTTCTTGTTTGTGGCTAGGGAAGACGCACATAAGCTGGCCGCTGACAGAAATGCTAGGGAGCTCCTTGTGAACACCATATTATGCTCCTACTAGCGAGAGGATATGGGATAATGATGATGTTGATAATAAAAAAAAATTTTAGAGTTGTTTTGATAAGAAAGATATCAGTCTTGAAAATATTACAAAAGCGATGAATTCTGTCTTTTGTTTCCATAGTAAATTTAAATAATTATTTGTAAAAAAATCTAGTTAACATGGACACAACACGAGAATATCAGGAAAATATTATATCCAATCTTCTAAAACGAGACAAGGACAGTCAAGAATAATAAGCCATGGACTGAAATTATACAATTAACTACCAGACAAAACTAAGCAAAAGACTCAAGACAACCTTTACAAAAGACGTTAAGAGTATTATCATTAAGAGTCGAATGTGAATTTCAAAAGCAAAAATATTTTGTTAAATGGATGTACCCCGTAAGGGTTTAACAATGAAATTAAAAAAAAAAAGATTGGTCGTGGTCTCTTAGGATGTGTCTCAGACTTTGAATCAGAAGGTCTTAAGTTCGAACCTCGATGATCAATAGCAATATCCCCATTAATCTAAAGTCCTAGATTTTTCTTTATTTATTTTATTTTATTTATTTATTTAACTTTTTGTACATTGGCGGGCTTATTGCCAAAAGGCGATTTCTTCCAACCAACCACTGAAATAAAAGTTTTATTTTTATAATTCAAGTTTCAGAACATATTTAATAGAAAAAAAAGATTAAAAGCTAAAGATATATAAAAATAGAAATAAACGTATTTGTTTATAAATAACCTTAAATCAAAACGATTATCAATCGGAAAAGGGAAAAAAGAGAAAAAAGGAAAGGAAGAGAGATTAAGAGAGAGAAAGGAGATTTTTCTTCAGACGTGATTTAAACAGAAATAATGAAGTAATATCTTTGATGGTGGATGGGAGATGATTCCACAGTCGAGCCGCATGGACACTATATTAGTGAGATAAGAAAGAGGACTTAAGGACTTCTTTAGGACCCGTATACGAAATAAGTGGAACCAAAAGTAAAACTTGCGCTGCGTGAGCCGCGCTCGAGTAGCTCGCGAGCAACACGCGGCTAGCGAGCCGTGGTTTGCCAACCGCTGAATTTCCCGATAGAACATAATTATTAGGTATCCCTAAGAACATTTTTTGTGCGATTGCGTTGGCATCCCACGCTAGAAGTTAAAGCTGTTCAAGTTAGTTAGGATAGTTGTTGACAAGTCCTAGCAACTTTCTGTTACTAAAGATCAAGGTCGGTAACAAATCTCATTCTTTGTGCAAAAAAAGCATTTGTAAAAAAAATTTTTAGCAGGTGCCAAAGAAGAAAAATGCAAATAGTTAATTAATGAAATAATGTCAACAATAAACAAAATGCATTTTTTTTATTTTCCACTTTATTTCTAAAATTATATTTTATTGAAATAAATGGCACTTAGTGCCTTTTACATATCAGTTGCTTATTAACAAATTACAAGAAGGATGGAGAATACCTTAAATATGGGCATATGGAAGTCTAGGCATTTATAAGGCTTATGAACTGTCATTGGCTGGTTTAAGTGGCCACTTTACACACTGTGTAACCTTCTTGTTAATCTTAATGACTCCCGAGGGGGTGAAATCCAGTCTTTTGTAAACAAAAATTTGGACAAACATAAATATTGTAATGAAACCAACTAGTCCAAGAAGAATTTTAAAATATGTAAAATTGTTTTCAGGCGTTGCCTAGTATGTTAAGTAATTCAGTCAGATGAACCTCTTCACAACAATAAAGGTTTCAGCTCTTTAACTTCACTAAAATCAATAAATGGAAGAATTGAAGAAATATGAATGTTCAAACATAGGCAAAATGGTAAATGTTATACAGTGTGTAAAGTGGCCACTTAAAGTAGCCAATAACATGTCATAAGCCCTGTAAATGCCTTGACTTCCACATTCCCTTATTTAAGGTATTCTCCGTCCCTTTTGTAATTTGTTAATCTTAATGACTCCCGAGTTTGTTTTGTCAGTTGCTTATACTATATACTATCAAATGCATACATCATAATAATCATCACCACTACTATTCCGCATCTAATGATGAATAAGGAACTGGATCGATACACCAATCACAGCGTATCTTGATCAATTTAGTTACATAAAGGTAAGGATATCAGTCTCACGCTTCAGGTACCAGTCCAGGGACTATGAAATATTCTAGTGTAAATACACCCGTTCAAATAAATAATTAATTTCAATCAATTTATTTTCAATTATTTATTTTCAATTAATTTTCAATTAAGACCAATACACCACGAGGCCGAGGTATACATGTTAGTAGACTCATTAGAAATATGCAGCATTTAATACAAATTAATACAAGACTAAACACTTTGCTTAAAATCTCCTGATTCTGTTTAACCAAATCATCAAAAGTGTCGAGAGTTTTAATACCTGGGAGAATATGTTACAGCAAATGGCAGCTTTAAAAAAGAACTGGGAGTGCAACTAAGAGTAGCAGACGCCACATTCAACAGTTTGAAGGATGTCTGGAAATCTGATAATTACTCAGTGAAAACCGAACGCAATAATTACACAAAATATTAAGATCTTATATTAAATTTCTAAGAAAAAAGTTAGGTTTTTGAGTGATTGCAATGTAATGGTAATAAATTTGTATTTAAAAGTGTAAATTTTATGATGAAAGAAAATACCTGGACTTTTCTTGCACCAACTTGATATAAAAACGTTATTATTTTTTATCAGGATTGCTACAGATAAATTAGTCAAATTAGAGTCTTTGCACCCACCTGATAGGTAGAAATATGATATGATAAAATTAGAAATCAGTAAAAAAGGTCAAGATATCCCAATCAATGACCTTTACAACTTCTAAATGTTTCATATTACTTTCCTCTGTCTTATTTGAGTCGAATTCTGGAGCAATAAAGTTGCCACAGTATAAGCAAATGAAAGCAAACACAGGAAGAAATTATGAGAAAATTTATTTTTCAATACGTATCACCATTCATTGTGTACAACAGGGCTTGTATTGAATAGGAGAATTTTATATGGTTTATGGTGTCTTCGTACTTAAAGTAACGAATAAATTATGCAGTGGGTTTTATATTTTATGCATAGTGTGTGTATTACTAATTGTAATTAATTTTACTTGTTATTTACATGCCAAATTAATGGAATGTTGAATGTTTGCATATGAATAAATACTAGGTACAAATACACCGATAAAAAACAAAGTGACTTTCGCTTTCTTGGGTGTGCATTCGATAGTAAGGCATTAAAACGACAAAAAACGAAGCGAATGGACAAATTGCAAATAATATCACCTTCAGGCTGTTAGATAATTTGTATACACACATAAGTGGTTTGGGGTCTATGTAAATTATGTAGGTAAGTATGTCTCAAAGAAAAAAAGATTGAAAAAAACCTAACCAGTCGACATTTAATGCTATGTCCTTTAGCCGATTAAACGACTTTTTTATTCCAAGTTCAATACCATGGCCGAGCCTTGCCAACTGTTTTTATTTATGTAATAATTATAAGTTTTTTTCGTTAGTATTTCGGACTGGGTCCCAAATTACATCACTCGTATTGAGGCATTTTGGCCGTTACGAAATATCACGTTTTTTCATCGATACGATTATTATTTGAGCGTTTTTATAATTTGTGGCGCCAATGCATTGTTCGTGCGAATTAAAGTTTATTGTATAATCCATACTGCGTCTTAAAATTATTATTGTTCAATAATTTTCGTCTGTAATACGGATGTATTAATAATTTTGGCCGAACACATCCTGTGGCACTGTGTGCTATTGGATGATGCCAGAGATGAGATGCTGAATGGTCTGACAAGGGTCATTCGACCTGCGTGGAATGTGGATCTGATGGCCAATAGTACGAATTTTGCACTCTTCCGTCAGTTTGTCCGGACTTGGAAGCTCCTCAGATGCGCAGATGCCTAGGTGGGTAAAATATGGTGGGACAGGCAACTGTTCCTGTGGGATGCTCATTCAGTTGAAACTGTGCTTCCTTCCGAGCGGAACGCACACGTTCTTTTGTTTTGACTCCCCTTACGGGGTTGGTATTCGGATCCTCTGACTCTGAACACCTAGGGAGTTTTTCTTTATTCAAAGTCGTTATCTCATTGTAAATATCCGTGTTTTTACTTATGTTTGTTGTGTAAGTTATATTTGTTGTGTTACTATAGTTTTAAGAAATCATTTTTGTATATTTGGATACGTTTATTCATGAAAATTGTTTGTGTTCATGAAAAATATATTTTTAATTAAAAAAACAGAGGCTTTGAGGGGATCCTGAGGGATGGGGACGACGTGTTGGCCTTTGTCCACACATTCTCCACCCCCCTCTTTAATCTGCATAGAGTTTGTATTCCTTAGGAATATTTATAATAACTTTCATCTATGCGCAGCTGACAGAGTTCCCCAAGACTCTATAACAGCTGCGGGTGGATGGTGAGCTCAAGAATCTCCCCTCAATGTAATACAGATTTAGGTGGGTTGAAAGGTGGGACTTGTTGGAGCTCCTCCCTGGCCTACTGTTCTTGTAGGTAACAGATACACGCGAGGAACGGATACATGCTGTCGAGGTGCGGAACTCATGTCTGTACCATTTTCATCACAATCTAAGGAATGGTGGGGTTACTGAGCGTGTCTAGGACCTGAGGTTTCCTTAGAGTATAATACGACACCGGCTAACAGAGGCGCCCATACGGATAAAAACCATTCGATGATTATCATCTACGAAGTTAGCTACAGTTTACAGCAATACAGCAGGCCGTATGTACTCAGGTCGAAAATTGCAAGCAAAAACCAAAACCATCCGTTACACGTTTGTTGTTAAACCAAAAACCAAAACAAAAGTTTGGGACGCTTTTGCTCTATGCATTATAGCTAAAGGACTTCTCTTTATGCGGGAGCGAATTATTAATATAATAAAGAAGCAGTCAGTTCAAATAACATATCATTTCTTATAGACGTGTTATGTAAAAAATACAACGTTCATTCTTGCAAGACGCACATTAATTAATAAGTTTCCAACATTATATTTTCAAAAGTACACGATTTTTGTTGTGAAATATTTATATGTTTGAGAATTTTTTACTTACCTGTCTAATAAAATTGATAATAAGCAGTTAATTTTAATTGTTTCGACGTTAATCTATTTCTCCAATTAGTTTAAATTAATTGAATAAAAGTGCTGGTAAAAACGATTACTTACTCTGTTATAGAATTGATTATGAATTTAAATTTGTTGCAACAGAAAGCGAAAAACATTTCTGAGAAGGATGTGGAAATTTAAGCATTTACAGGGCTTACGACCTGGCATTGGCTGATTTGAGGTTACAATTCATTAGACAGGTCAGAAGTCCTTTAAATGCCAAGACTTAATATTCCGTATTTATTTGTGCTAGTTAATTGTTGCTACTTTGTATGTAATGTTAAATGTTGTTTCCATGTTGATGTTTTTTTTACAACAGGTCAAGACCTCCAATTATAGAGGTGGTTAACAGCAGAGAACACCCTGGCTGGAGAAAAATTTGGTGTAGTTTTTATTAGCGTGTAGCGAATTATAACTCTGAGAATTACACTAACATACAAATCACACTTTAGGTACAGCCTGGTGCACGTTTACCATAGTTGTAGTTGCACGAAAATATAAAACCATCGTGCTCATAGGACACATGCTATTAGCAAACACTAACGTGCACTGATTATACATTTTTTAGTAATTAATATTGTTGCAGAAAGAATTAAAAAAAGGGTAAGAGAGAGGCATGAATATTCTAGGCATATGGTGATTATTATAATAAAACATTGTGTAATAGTCTATTGATTGAAAATAAATTTATAATAAAATAAATAACCACAAAGTTAGTGCTTCAAATATAAACCTTACATAGAAAATAAATTTGCTTATTGATTGATGGAACATTCTTTAAATTCTAATTCAAATAAGGCATTTTTTTAGTACTTATTGAAATACTCGTCATATGGAAATAAGACATTACGAATGCTTTAAAAAACTAAGCATGAAAATATTTTTAAAATGTTGAATAAAAAGTTTTATTTTTGCTGTAAAAAGTTAAACGTTCATCATTTTCAAAATATAAACTAACAACTAAAATAAAATCAATTAAAATAACCTATTTCGCAAGCAAATTAATCAAAATAAAGTGGCAGCAATAATACACCAGCAATCGCGATTTTTCATTTATTGATTTGAACATAATACTTACCAATTTTATCTGACTCTTACGACTGAACTGTACGAAAAAACACATCAGTTTGACATAAAATACTTGACAAAATTGAGACGATAATTTTTAACACAAAATTTCACTCACTAGGAACACACAAAACGATGACATTAACCAAAAATGCTGACGTACACAAACATACCAGACAACAACACTACTGCATTGAAGAAGCAAAGACAAACGCAGGACAGTCAAAATTACTATACAATACAACTTAAACACTTCAATGACCTTACTAATTGGAAAATTACACTGGAGACAAATTAAAATTAACCTGTAAAAGCTCATGGTGACTACACCAACTAGACGAGACATAAAACATAACACAACCAGACCTTATGATAGTTCTTATGTAACCCTGACGGGGTTTTTTCAAAAAGTAAAGAAGTTCATAAAAAATAACTAAACAAAATACGCAATAATCGATCGTTAAAATAAAAGTTAATCTAAAAAACATCTTCCCCTTCTTCTTTCCATAATTTAAAGTTTCATAATTAATATTGTAATCTTGACATGTAATAACTGCGAAAAAATGAAGTCTGAAAGGTGAATAAAATACCTGGGAGTAATCATTGACTGTCAACTTAAATGGACTAATCATCTTGAAGTAATTTATTAAAAACTGAGATATTTAACGTATGTGCTCAAACGGCTAAGTATTTACGCCCAGGTAAATACTAATAAAATTTTACATAATGCATTTGTAGTCATTGCTTTCTTATGAAATAGTTGGATGGGGGGAGCTTTTAACAACCATTTTAAACATAAGAAACTGTTTAAAATTTTATTTAAAAAATAATGCTTTACAAAAATTGCACTTTTACTCCTTTACAATTGTTCTAAGAAGCTTAACTTTTGGAAATAAGACAAATATATTGTTTTCAGTGTTTAAAATTTGTTTTAAGAACCAAAATGTATTTACAAGTAATTCAAATAGATTAATACCCGTATGCAGAGACAAACCTTAAGGTGAGGAAAGTACATTCTATTGTCTTCACCTTCGGGTTATTCTCTGCATTTGAAATTAGAATGTACTTTCCTCACCTTAAGTTTTGTCTCTACATACGGGTATAAGTCAAAGAAGGAATCGTATGCTAGAAATACCACATTGTAAAACGAGGCTTGCACAGAGATGTGCATATTTTATAGGCTCAATTAAAAAAAAAAAAATTTACTGATATTTCATTGATCCCAAACTTTCAAGATTTTCCTTTTTTCAAAAAACACGCACTATCCTAGATTCAAACTAAAGATATTAACTTTTTTTTTCTATGATATATTTTGTTGCCCTTAATAAGGAATATTTTTCTGTTTTTTATATTTTATATTTCCTTTTTTAATTACTATAAAATAAAAAAGTACCCTCTAATCTTGTACGTAATATTTTATATTCTCTTTTATTACTCAAAAAAAGTATCCCTTTCTATTTATTATAGCAGCAAAAAAGTATAAACATTTCTTGTATACCCATGAACAGGCCGTGCCTTTGTTGCAATTTTTGTTTACTTTTTTACTGTAAACATGTATTTTATTGCTTTGTAATTATCCTTAACTTTTTTAATACTCTGTTTTACTTTTTATGTTTATTGTAAAAAAAAATTATATATAATTATAAATAAAAAAAAATTGAAATAACTTATTGAACCTCTTAAATATTTGAATGAATATTTTTACTTTGAAGAAGATAGAAATCAAAAATATTTCATTAAATAAAAGTAACTTTGGAATCAAAGGGCAGGAACTCTGTGTGCTGTACGTAAAGTAAGCATCGTAGTCATTGGGTCATAATATTATTTTCAATCATCAACATGCCCCACATCACGTGTTCTTTCATTTGAACAACACAAACATACAATTACCATATTATTTACAAATATGACCATTTTTTATTTATTGCATTAAGGCAGGCTCTATTCATTCATATTAATGAGCATACCTTACAGTTTAGGCATTATCATATTTCAGCTGTTATTATGTTTGGCTCTTTTGTTATAACCAGCATACTTAATTATTATTATTTATTTATTTCAATTTTTTTTTTTTATTATTTAACATGTTTTATGTGTATTTATTACTTATTTTATTTTTACAAAATAAAAACATGCTAAAGAGACATGAATAAAAACGAAACGAATACCACACAAAAAAAAAGGAAACGTCTTATGCTTGTTGTGGGATTAAAATATTGATAGCTGAAGTACAATCAATATATACATAAATTGATATTTTTTTAAATAAATAAAGGTATAAACAACATTTTTTGACAACGTATGCACTTATATATATGCATCAGAAGCGTGCGGTGAAGTTTTATAGGAGAAGCAGTCATTTGGTACTAGGTACATAGTACATAAATAGGTAAAATTTGTGTCTACTACTATGATAGAAATTCAAATAAACTGCATTAGAATAAACTCAAGAGCAATTTTATGCCATAATTTCAACGTAAAAAAGTAATATACATAGTTTAATAAATTAATTCTATCGCGTCAATCGATTTAAGTGCTAAATTTAAAAACCCGTCACAATACATAAAAAATAAGACTGAATGCGTTTGTTAGAATTGCTTCCACAGATATTAAAGATTGGCGCATGCGCGAACTTGTAAAATTCTGTACTATAGGCCCGCCTTAAAGGAACTAAAGCACTTACGCACGTTCATAATCCGGTACAAATAAAAAATGCGGTGCGATATGTCCGCCTTGCTCTGTCGCTGCTATACCCATAGTTGCACTGTATATGTTAGAGTAAAGCAAAAATCAGTGTCAATGTCTCGAAAAAACTTTTTTTCGTTGCAAATGTATTTGGCAGCCGGAACGCTCCTCGAAATGTACGTACTTGTACATGGTATATTTTACAACGTATCGTGTATTAGCTTTAACATTTTCAGGAGTTTACCGGGTGCCGGATGAACTTTAGCTGACTCATTTAAGTATTTTATTTTATATTATTTTATTCAATCAAGTAATAAAAAAAATACGAATTTCGAAAAATTCAAAATACTTTTTAAGGATAACTTAAAATATGAGAAAATCGCTTCACTCATCCTCAAGTTATTGAATTAAATGTGATTTCTGGGGGATCGCGTCCCCCACTTCGATATGGCTAGGTTAAAGATCTCTATTGGCGCATGCGCGGACTTGCAAAATTCTGTACCAAGGGCCCGCCTTAAAGGAACTAAAGCTCTTACGCACTTCCATAATCCAGAATCAGACAAAATGCAGTGTATTTTATACCAGTTCGCGCATAACTGCGCAGTCGAAAGGTTGTGTGTGGGATTTGCGCAATTTGTTGGAAGTAATTGATGAATGAACATCAAACCCTTCTCAGATGGCTTCGATTAAAACAACAAACCAAAAGCAAAATATTTCTTGTAGTTATTTAAATGATTAGTTAACATTTGGCTGATTTTATTAAATAAAAAGAGAATAGATACTGAATGTTTAGAGGTCAAATTTTTGAGGAAGTATTATTTCCATTCAAAAATCCAATGTATTCCATCCGACGGCGCATTATACGCTTGCATTAGGTACATAATATATTGTATAAAAGCGTTAGAACTCTTGAAAAATACAGTGAGCATGAGTGAAAGGGTGTGATAGTCTCTTCGCTGTCTGATTTTAAGACATTCTAGTTGCCTACGATCTACGATAATCAGATATGTGGTCATATTTTCCAAAAATAAATATCGTTTAAATTTATCAAGTAGTTCACAGCAACAAAAAATCAGTCTTGGAAACATCAGCAAATGGGAAATAATGATGCTTATACGTGTGAGCATTATTCGGTACTAATAGGGAAGAACTTTCTAATCTTTTATGTGAGTGTAGACTAAAACATATTTTACAAACTATTTCATTTGTCTATAAGCTCGCCGGCATAGGCGTTCATCATGTTGTATATTTTTCACGTATTTCCTGTAGTGAATATAATAATGTAGATAAGATTGACGATAAAAAGAGTGAATAGGTTGAATCAAAATAACAAATTATAGACAAATAAAAATATTATTTTAATCGGTGATCTAAAGGGATCATTGGCTTTACCAAAGTTGATATATTAGCGATCAAAACATATGTTTTTTTTACATAAATCATAAAAAGACATATTATTTCAATAGATTGGGTTGTACGTTTTAAAAGGTGACTTTGGTTAAATATTTGCATCCACCTACTGCATGATATCCAATTATTTAAATATAATGGATTTGGAACTCGGCAAATAAAATAATAAAACATTTAAGTTTGTAAGTGAAAATTCTTGATGGAAGTTCGTTGTAATTTATTGGTTAAATAAAAGACGATTGATACTTTAATCCACGAATTTGGAAAATCCAGTGACCGGTTTCATCGCTTTCGTGACATCTTCGAGACTGGTATTGTTGACTGGAGTTCAATGTATTTATACAAAACAGAGGTAAGGATAGAGATTTCAAAATTATATGAAAGTAAATTAAATAAAGTTATTTTTATCTTAAGGATCATTATCAAAAAAATTCGGGTTAACTTATTAATTGATATAATGCTATTTTAATGAGTTGATGTATTCTTCGTAAGTGTGATTTTTGTCAATTATGATTTCTGAAGAACAAAGGGTAAAAAGTCATTAGTAAAAATATATTACAATGGGTAAAGTAATGGAGAATGCACGTGTGTTATCTGTTAATTAAGTAATTCTATGTCGGGTTTATTTTTAAATCAATTAATTTCGAGAATTTCTAGTTTGTCAAGTTTATGGCCTTTAGGTGCAATAAGAATTATTTTTGCATTTTTTTTTAAATCAAAGGAATGTTTATTTTTTATTAAATGATTGGCAAAATTTGAATTATCTTTATTATTAGACCATGATTGTATGTGCTCTTTTAAGCGTGTTTTATAGGCTCTACCCGTTTTTACAACCCCATTTTTACAGTCGTTAAAATTAAGAAATTAAGTTCCTTCTTTAAGATAAAAATAACTTTATTTAATTTACTCTCATATAATTTTTAATTATCTATCCTTAACTCTGTTTTGTATAAATACATTGAGCTCCTTAATAAAGATCCTAGTATCGAAGATGTCGCGAAAGCGATGAAACCGGTGACTGGATTTTCCAAATTTGTGGATTAAAGTATCACTCGTCTTTCATTTATATAGTAAAATAAAATAATAATCATAATTTCCCAGTCCGAACCCATTGGTTCATAAAAACTTCAATTGCAGCGTACCCGGACCATTTTTGGAACACGTTAGATAAAGTAGCCATTTTTTTACAATTCTTCCATCTGTCGACTTTCATGAAGCTATGTTTTTCTTTTATAAAAAATAAATATTTACGATTTTACAATTTACCCAAATAAATAAAATTTTGGGACCATTTTCAACTTAATAGTAAATAACTCACTATTAGAAAACGGCAATCAAATTTGTGTAGAGTGGGGTTCGAAGCTTAGACCACTAATCTGTGAGTCCGCTATACTAGTCAAGAGACCACAATCTGATTCGACGTTAAAAAACTGAAGCATTTATTGATGTAGATAAGATTCCTCTCACTGAATTATTTCAGCTACTAGAGAACGCTCGAAATATTAATGCTTCTTCTTAGACCAGGTGTTTAAATGAACAGTATTTTCAGCTTGCCTTAATTTCCATCAACAATGACTGGATTTTGCTCCCTTAAAAGTTATCAAGAATGACATCATTATATTACAACAAAGTTAGAGAACAGTTGAAAGGACAATAAATTAAGCCTGGTATTTACAGGGCTAATGACCTGTGATTAGGTGGTTTAAGTGATCAATTTGCACAGCTTGTAACATAATATGTTATTGTTTGAATTATTTGTTTATTTAAAACAATGTGATTTTGATTCTTATGAAAATATTTAATGTTCGAAATTAATAAAAAATGTGTTCGCAAACGACGCTAAAACAATGAGGAAAAAAATTTTTTTTTAATATATAACATTTTTCACACCTCGTTAACAGCATTTTATGATATTTTATTCCTATATTTTATAATCTCTCTAAAACCCACAAAAGATAAAATCCTATTTAAAATTAAGCAAGTGATGCAATAATTAACTATTTTTTTAATGTTCTTTATGTTACCTTAAACATAAGCAGCTTAAAATGTTTTAATTGAACGTAGTTTGGTTATTATTTTTTTTTTTTTTAATGTTTTTTCTTAACATGTCCTATGTTTTTATTTTTTTTCTCATGTACTCGTATTTAAAATTATATAAACTCTTATAATAATCAATAAACAACTACAACAGTGTAAGTCACTCTCCAAGCACAAGAGTTAGTCTTTTTTTAAAGAGTTACAGTGATAACATTTACTCGATGTGTAAAAGTAGATATGTATAGAATTTTTAAAAAAACATGCACCTTTTATGAAATTTATTGATATTTTTATATTTTTTTAGGTTATGCAAAAGTGTACACATAATTTTTTTTATTTGTAAGTACATATATTGTAAAATAAAATTGTATGTAAGTTTGAAATGTGTGCATTTATACGAGTATATAAGTATGAACAAAATAAATCAGTATGTAGATCATTTCAATTCAATTTTATTTATTCATATTTATGCACATTACAAAATGGAATATCTTAATTCATACATACAGAAAAAACTAAAATAATAAGGTAATATTAGGTTTATATAAAAATAACACATAAATAAACCAGAAAATAATATGTTAAAAAGGTAAGAGAATTTTGTAACGAAAAACTCCCTCGGGGACGTGGAAAATGTCAATGTCCAAAGTAATAGTGTTCAACATAAAGACAGCCCTTCCTACAGGCATAACCGTTGGCAGGTTGGTTCTGTATATTGGAATGTTAAACAGTCTATGCTGACGCTGTCTAAACAGCGTCAGCATAGACTGTAATTATCCGGAACATAAAAGCTAATGCTCCGCATAATTTCAGGGTTGTCAATAATACCGCGCAACAATCGAAAGAAGTGCGTAGTTAAATACACATCCCTTCTAGTTTTTAAACTTTTGTTACCAAACATATCCAGGAGCAACTCAGTGGGATAAACCTGTGGATAATATCCGTACTCCATCATGTAGAGAAACCGCAGAAATTTCTTCTGAACCCTATCTACCATAAGAGAGTACTTCAACTCACACGGTCCCAAAATCATCGAGCCACTCTCGATCCTACTTCGCACAAACAAGTAATAAAGAATTCTCAGTACTCGTGTATTACCAAAAACCCTGGCAGTACGCAAGACGAATCCTAACATCTTCAACGAACTACTACAAACTGTTTCGATCTGATCATGAAATGTCAGGGAACTCACAAAAGTGATACCAGATCTTCAACCTTCGAGGGCCTCATAAGGTTCTGGTAACTCATTCGATAGCTGAAAAAAAGCGTTTTGTGGGCCCCGGTGAAAGACATAACTGAGCATTTCGAAATATGAAACCATAATTTATTTCGTATTCCCTATTCAGATAAGTTTTTTATATCCGCCTGGAGAGTACGAAAACCATCCAAAGTTTTAACCCTCAATATATAATATGTATATGTAGACATATGATATATAGGTATGTAGGTATGTAAAATACACAGATTATCTTTAAATAAAGTAAGTTAGTTTGGTTTTTGAAATTATTTTTTAATATATATAGTTTAGGGGTTTGAACCGTCAGTAGGGTGGCAGTGAGTCACATCTTGCTGGAGGGTGTGATTCTATTAAATGCTGCAAATTGCCCAGTTGCATTCTACTGGCAACACTAATGACTAGTCCAACTCGTTAGCAAACACGCCGCGAACCCTCGGCAATGGGATCACACTCATAACGGTGTGATCACTGCAGATAACGAGAGGATGAAAGCCGAGTTTCTGGCGCCTCCAAACCAGAACCAACCTGCTAGGGGAAGGTAACCCCGAAAGAAAAATCCACAAAAGATGGCAACGGGAAACCACTCTGGTCATCTTTTCACAGAAATCACTATGGCGAGTACATCCAACAAGCAGTGTTGTCCTGGCCTCGGAGTAGCGCAGGACTGAAATGCTTTCGATGTAGTGATCGCCAACGTCGGGGGGACCTGATAAGGCACTGCAATAAGAAGGTATATTGTGTTTTAGTTAAGGTATAACTCAGTGTTCAAATTTTATTTGTTCTACTATCTACATAGATTAAATACATTACATTGCATTAATTTGCGGGTCGAACTGAAAATATGCAATGGGCTTAAGTTTTCCGCAAACCGTAATTTGACGACCCCTGGTATAGTTGCCTAGAAAATTTAATGCATTAGTATTGACGGACTGAAAAAAACAATCATATTGTTAATGTCACCTTCGTTAAGAGATGCATTATACTCAGGTCCATGAACGGGAGATGAAAAATCATATTTTGTCTTATTTTTAACATTATTTTTCTTTGACTAATTGGTTCTTCCTGCGCTCAACGAGAATAACAAACGTGTATTATTATATTTCAAACATTTTCCTGTAATTTTGATTAATGTACTAACGCCTTTGTCAGTTTATAACAAGCTTTATAAATTTATTTCTTAGTATTTTATAATTAGTTTTTGTTCATTCATGTTCCTATTTATTGTATTATTTCACATAAACAGCACACATTTTTTTTTGTGTGTTAAAAAGAATAACTTGAGTTCTCATTACTTACTAAAATATTTCAATTTTCAGACCAATTCCTATAAGTCGTAAATAACTTGTGTTGGAAAAATGGAAATCGAGTTGTGGTAAGGTGGGATTTGAACCTCGTACCTTTGGCCCGTGAGTCCACAATACATCCACTGGACCATAACCCGGGATCTGATTTGTAATGCAGAAAAATATTTTTTATAATTATGGAAAAGGCAATTTACTATTTAAAATGGTATCATATAGGTAAAAAAAACGTGCTTAAAAACAAAGTTGTTTTATATTTATTTTATTAAACTTAATTATTATTCAAATACATGCTTCTTTTCCAAGATCAATAATTAAAGTAATTTTTTTTGTTTTTTTTTATTTGGAAATTTATTTATAAACCTTTACGGATTATGACATCCATTTTACAAAAATTATATAAACATTTTTTATTTATACTCTTGTTCAAAATAATATTTTTTGCATCTTGAGTCTTTTGTTTAGTTTTGTCTGGTAGTTTATTGTATAATTTCAGTCCCTGATTTATTAGGCTTGATTGTCCTTGTATCGTTTTAGAAAGTTGGATATGATATTTTTCTGATATTCTCATATTATGTCCATGTTGACTACAATTTTTTACAACTTTTACTTCTTCGTCTACAATTACATTAGTGGCTAATTTATGGATAAATTTTAATGATTCTAGTTGAAAGAGATAAGTTATATTTAATTGCTTAGTTTGTTTAAAAAGTTCTCTCATTACAGTTAGGTAGGGAAGGTCATATACTAACTTTAATATTTTATTTTGTTGTCTTTGTAGTCTGTTTATGTCATTTTGATATCCTGTTTCCCATGGTAGTTGCGTATAACATATTTTAGTTTTCACATAGGCTTCATACATTTTTTTTTCCCTTTTTTAGAACAAATTTTTTAAAATTATTGTTGAGTAATGGTTATGATTCAAATATTTCCAATAAAAATAAATGTTTTTTCATTGAAGTAACTTCAACCTATTTTTGTTTTTTTTTAAAGACTCGATAATGTCACCACTTTGCTAATTAAATTGTTGATATGAATTGTCCATGTCAATTGTCCATCTATTGTTAGTTCTATGTATTTAACATGTTCAATTTCAGTTAGTCGTTCATTATTTATGCAAGCATCTACTTTATGACATTTTTTTCTAAATTCAAAATGAATAATATTGCATTTTTTTTCATTTAAGTGTAAGTAAGTTTGTGTTTGTCCATTTAGTCAGCATAGTTAGATCGTCGTTAATGTCATTGTTTGTTTGATTTTTATAGAAAAGTCCAAAGTCATCAGCATACATAATAATTTTTCTTTTAAAATTGTTCAGTAGAAGTAAACGTAGAAGCATTTCTGATCTGTCTTTCCTCTTCAAAATTTTAAACAAGTTTATCGATAGTCCATATCTCTTGGAGCGTATTTCAATCAATTGTCCCGTAGAGTCAACAAGACAAGTTAATTTTTTTTATAATTCTTTGCCCAAAAAAAAAAATGTTCAAATTTCGTTTATTTATCGTAGCTGCTCCAAATTTAATTTTCTTTGTTCCCAGATATTTTTAATACAAACTTTTGTGACTTCAAAAAAAAAAACATTTTGAAACACTGTAAAATGAAACATTTGTCAGTTTGTAATAAGTTTATGTTTCTTTGAATATATTTATTTTATTATGTTATCAAATTTTGAATTGGTCAACTACATTATGAAAATTTCTCTCCTCCACTCCTCCACTCTATTTCCTCATCCCTTAACCGTCTTACGAGCTCGTTTTTTTTCTCATGTCTTCTATAATATATTATTTTTCTGTTTACTGTGTTAGATGTTCTCTCATTATATTTGTGAAAAACTTTAACTGGATGTATGTACTATTTTTAATATCTTGTATTCTTATAAAACAACGGTTGTTTTTCCTTAATAAATGAAAATAAAATATTTTTATCTAGGATTCCACCAAGGTATTTTATATCATTAGATTTTTTATCGTCGTACACGATTTGAATTTAATAAATTTTGAACGGTTTTTTTCACACACACTATTTTAATATAATACTAAAGTCGTTGGTCCGTCAATTCAAGTTTGGTAATACTAAAGTGAAAAATGGCTTAATAATAACAACAGGAAACTATACAACCTTCATCTTCACGCTTTAGAAGACCCGAGGAATTTATTTTAGGATAATAATCTACCGACACTTTAAGTAGTGGAAGCTATTCGCAGTAATCACATTTTTTATACTACGTCGTTTCCTTTCTCACCTCAATACAGACGTCTAAATAATCTACATGCAGAAGTATAATAGTGTAATTTAAAGTAAAAAAACCTGGGCTGAGATTACAAACGCTTTTTTTATCGGTACATATATTATCAACATAAACAAAAATAACAAATGATCACGCTATTTTCCCGTAATAGTAAGCAGAAAGGATAAAACGCCACACCACTCCATCTTTGCATATAGATCTAGCTTTCTCTACACTCATACATCTTTTCGTGCATGCGCGCCGATTATTCCGACTTTTGATATGTCCGTCTTCAACTATTTGTTGGATTTGGTCATGTCATTTCTTTCTCGGTCTTCCTCGTTTTCTGCATCCATGAACATTCGCATTGTTAATATTTTTATCCGTTCTTTCGCTGTCCATTTGCTCTTCGTCTCCAAACCAGCGGCGAGCCCCTTTTTTGATGTTGTCGATAATATTGAGACGGTATAAAGTAATAAATATACGAAAATGTGTATATTCGAATGGAAATTCAAAGTATCTACATGTTTAGAAAAACAATTGATAACCATATTCTATTTTTCGTTCTGAAAATTTAATTTTACTTTGTAGATAAAATTAAAGATAAATTTTAAATTCCGTTAGAATACGGGCCATGAAGACTTTATTTTTATTTTATTATTTTGTATATACATATTAGAAAATAAACGTGTTGGCTACAAAATGCCATTGCTCCATTTACAATGGTTAGTTAACAAAGTTATGTTCAGTTGCCTAAAACGTAAAATCAAATTATCTGTACAAAAATGTGTACATGTACAAGTATATTTCTTTTTGAAGCATCTTTGTCGGTTCCCTAATGTCAAGTAAGTGGTTTTTCGTACAGAAAATTCCATTTCACATTGTAAACAATTAAAAATAACTTTGTTACTTCCAAACTTAATACGGGCACAGTGATTTGAAAAAAAAAGAAGATGTAAAAAAAGTGTAATAGGTAGAGGAAATGTACCGAATATGGAATAGCTTATGGGAATTTTTTTTATTAACTATAATCAAATTATTTTTAAAGTTATTACACATTGAAATTATTGAGAACATAGTTATGTAACATCAAATGGCATAAAAACGTTTTTTTTTAAATACGCAAATGTCGTAATATTAAACAAAATTTAAAAAATTATAAAAAGCGCATGTTCAAAAAAGTGCTCATAATATGAATTCGTAGGATTTTTTTAATTTTGCTTGCCATGATCACATACGAAATCGATATTATCAGCCCCGATCATAATTTATATAGCGCCGTTTTTGTGAAAATCACCTCAAGGGCGCTGTACAATAAATAATTATCCCACCACGTCTTGCAGCTACAGAGCGCATTGACGGTTGGGATTCTTGTTCCTCGTCTCCAATTATGATATATAAAAGCTAGATTACAGCACGTCTTGCAGCTACAGAGCGCAGAGATAAAAATAAATCTAGCCCCTGTTTACATTTTTTATTTTTTATTTGACAATAAAGTTTAGAGTTTAAGAAATATTTAAAAAAATAGAATAAAAAACAAATATTTAAAAATGGAAGTTAGATTACAACAAGTCTTGCAGCTACTGAGGGCATGAACGGTTGGAATTCTAGACCTCATTTACTAAATTTGGATATTTAATAGTTGATAACATTTACCTATTGAAGCTAGATTATTAATTGTCTTGCAGATACAAAGTACATCGACGAGTGAAATTCCAGCTATTTGTCAATAAATTCACAAAAACAAACATTGATCATAATAGTAAATTTGTAAAGTGTTCACGCTAAAAGGTAAACAATAAAAAACTAAACAGATAAAGCACCGTTCAACACTATGGATAACATAACATATAAAAATATCAACTAAAAGTATCCAATATAGGCATAATGATGGCAGGCTTTGCACTGACCTTACTCCATGCCTTTGATTTTGGGCCATTAAAAAAAAATACCCTTTTCTTTTGCCGCCTTCCAGTTCTGATTTAAATTGAAACCGGGATACAACCTGGGAAATAAAAATGAATTAAGTTTTACTAGAATACTATATTAGAATCAATGTTTCTAATCATTTCAGACAGTACCTATTCATCCTTGGAGTCGCCCAGATATCCAGATAGTTTATGATTAACTATTTTCTGATTTATGTGATTCCTTTTCACACTGTGTAACATTCATCAGTATGCCTAGGTTTGAGTATCCACATTTCCTCAAATATTCCATCCGTTGACTTTTGTGAAGTAAAAGAGCTGAAACCTTTATTAATGTGGGTGAAGATCATCTGATTGTATTATTTTACTTATTAGACAACGCATGAAAATACTTTTGATTTTTAATGCTTCTTTATATACTAGTTTAATCAACAATATTTAAAGTATATCCAAATATTTGTAGACGATGCTTGATTCTACAAAATTCTAGACAGGTGAAAGAGTTGAGGCAATGAGGATGTTCAAATTTAAGGAGAAAAGTAAACGTTACACAGCGTATAAAGCAATCTTTGAAAACCAATCAACCACAAGTAATAACTCCAGTAAATGCCAAGACTGTCATGGAGCTTTCTCGAAAATGTTTACCCTCTCTCGCAACAAATTTTATTTTAAACCTTGATAACTCCCTAAAGGGTAAAATCTTACCTTGACTAAAACATTTGTCGGTATTGATAATATTTAAAATTATTTTTTCAGATTTTTCAATCGTTACTTACGTTTATTAGTCTTTAGGCTGTTAGCTGTTAGCTGCGTACTCATGTGCGTCCTTTCGCGTCAGTTTCGCACTCCGTGGTTTAGACGTGAACTGCCAACGTGGACACCCAGGAAAATTTGATGCCAAAGAAATCAAGCGTGGTAAAAAAATGCAATACTAACCAAATTGTCTCCGCTTCGACAGGTTTAAGTACCTAATCAGAGATTGCCGAGTCCGAGTCTAATATCTGATTAAATTTCGTTGCAAAATTAAATTTTATGTAAGTTTTGTGCAATGATTGATATTTTTTGAGATTTCCGTTTTTTACGTAAAGATTTAATTTGGACCATTGCATTTTAAGATGAAGTAAATTCATTACTTAAATTATGATTCTCTTATCGGGATAATCCAAGAATTTTTTTTCTTCTTCTTCATCTAGAAAACTTCATGTTCCTGTGATGTAAATTGCACTTAGTCAATTAATACCCCGGCAACTACTATGAATTTTACCACAACTTTTTATCACGTATTTAGTAAGACCGTTCATTTTTAATGAAATATTTTGTCCATTAGGATTCCCAAAAGTGATAAATTATCGAGTACCCTTAGACAAATATATATGGTCGGGTTTTTGGGACAAGTTTGTAACTGCATTATACTAATTGTGTGATATTGCACTTTTCAAGTTCTCACGGGTTCTTTTTTAAGTTCACGCTCACCCCAAATCAATAATTTAAAAAAAATTTCAACTTAAAGATTAAAAAAAAAAAAAAAAATTATTTATAAAATACGGAATGTATTTTTATTCATAACACTTTTTAAATAAATATTATTTAATGTCATTTATAAAGACATCTCATTTTTCAAAATGTTGTAGTTAACACCTTGAGCCAGAAACCCGACGGTATAAACTTTCATTTGAGAGGACGAAATGTTATCTAATTAGATCACTAAAAAGACACGCATATAATTTTAACATGATACAAAGACAGTGATTATCAAGCGGTCTTATATTAACCTCAGGTTACCTAAGGTTTACCTAAAGTCACGTCATGTTGCCACACAGTGACTTAAGGGAGTTTTTTCACACATAATGTAAATAGTTAATAAAAAACAGCAAAACAGTTTATTTGAAAAATAGGAGAAAACCACGTAAATTTAAAATTTTCATACAAAAGTTGACATTTTGTCAAAAGTTTCACTTTAACTGCAATGGGCTCAACTGTTTTGAATGGTTTATTATTGTGAGATAATATTATCGTTTTGAGTGCAAAATAACGATGCAATCAAATCCCTGCGACGTGTTTTTATATAGGAATATGAAATTTTTTATGTAATCTATATTTATTGTTTAATAAAAACTAAAAAAGTATTTCCGTAACGCAATAAACCGATTGCTCTCAAAGGACACAGATAAAGCGAATGAACAGCGAAAGGACAACTAAAAATATTAACATGTGGAAGACCGAGAAGGACACGGCATGACCGAATTCAACAAATACTTGATGTCAAAAGTCGAAATTGGTAATCGTCGTGTGTGCTGTGGTAGTGTAGTGTAATTATCTGAATGCAAAGACATAGTAATACCGGCGCTCATTTCGTTTTTATCCAACGGACCAAAACACAAATCTGCAGAAACAGAGAAACGAAATCCCTTAAACATAAAAAAAAAAAAAAAAATATATAAAAAAAGTATTATTACAATTCCTGTCCTTCTTTCCTTCTAGTGCCTTGCCGGGTCCCCCCGACGTTGGCGAGCACTACAGCGAAAGCATTTGTATCTGTCATGTGCTACTTTTATATTTTGCAGCCAGGACGACTGCTTATTGATGTACTCGCCATAGTGATTCCTGTGAAAAGACGACCAGAATGGTTTCCCATTGCCTTTTCTGGTGGATTTTTCTGTCTGGGTTACCTTCCCTAAGCTGGTTGGTTTTTTTAAATATTTATTTACAATTTTAAAAAACCCGTTAGGGTTACATTAGAAATTTAATATTGTCTAGTCATTTTATGTCTCGTCTAGTCTAGTTAGTTCAGTCATCATGTGCTTTTTCAGATTGATTTTAAATTTGTCTCCATTAAAAGTTTTCAAGTAGTAAGGTAGGTCGTTGTAGTGTTTAAGTCCATTATGTAGTATTTTTGACTGTCCTGTGTTTGTCTTCACTTTTTCAATATGATAGTGTTTTTGTTGTCTGGTGTTATATTTGTGTATGTCAGCATTTTTGACTAATATTATGTCGTCGTCTTGTATGTTTCCCAGTGTTATTTTGTTCACAATTTTTAAGGTGTCAATTTAAGTCAAGTAGTTTATGTCAAATTGGTGTGTTTTTTTGTACAGTTCAGTCGTAGAGGTCAGGCAGGGTAGGTTGTATGTTAGTCTAAGAATTTTATTTTGTTGTCTTTGTATTCTTGTTATGTCTGTCTTGTTACCAGTTCCCCAGAAGGCGATCATGTAACTCAATTCACTTTTGACATAGGCTTCGTACATCATAATTTTTTCCTTTCTTTATATAAAGTGTGATCCCATTGCCTAGGGTTCACGATGTGGACGCTAACAAGTTGGACTAGTAAGTAGTGCTGCCGATGGAATGCAACTGGGCGTTTGCAGCATTTTATAGAATCGCATTCTCCAGCAAGATGTGACTCACTGCGACCCTACTGACAGTTCGAGCCCCAAACAATTCCTGTACTCCTAACTAAATTTCGTTAAAAAGGTCTTCTGAACAGAAACGAACTAAAGCGACGAAATGGCGTTCTTTACTTTGTGCTAAAACCCAAAAAACCTGAATGACAAAATGAACTATAAAATATTACAATGTTTTCCATGACGCGTGACGAATCCCACCACTATTTATCCGATTTTATGTCAATTCAAAAAATGTTGTTTGGTTTTTGTTCTAAATCCGAATCTTCTAATTTTGAATTTCTTTTATCTTGATCTTGGGTAGGTACCATAAGGATGGGTCAAGGGAAGGATGGAAATGAAAGGAAATCGGTCAGGAATAGTATCGATAAATGCTGTTATTTATTTAACATAAGGGTACTCGATATTTTGTCAGTATCGTAGATCCTGATGGACAGGATATTTCATTAAAAATTATCCAACATTCGTAAAACTGTGATATATTTTTTTTCTTATGAGTTAAGATTTACTTGAAGATTATAAGAAATATCGTGATTTTACATTTAAAGTAATTGGCGTGATATTAATTGATTATGTGCAATTTGCAACGCCGGTTACATCACAGGAACGGGTGGGTTAATAGGGCGTTTCAAATGACAAAAAATAAATGACGCAATCAAATCCGTGCGACTTGTCATTAAATAGGTTTATGCATAATTTTCTATAATAAATATTTCTTGTAAAATAAAACTTAAAAAGTATTTCCTTAACACAATAAACCAATTACATAATAATAGCATAATTGAACCACGTAATACAAGAAGGTTGTCAAGTTAAACATTCTACTGGCTCTCAGCCTAAGACAATCATGGTAATTAGTTACCAAATAATCCGTCTGAAACATAAATTACTAGGCGGAATATAAAATAATAACTCGTGAATTATAGAACGTTATTTTGCATATTTTATGATAATTAAAAATCGGGCATTTATTTAATATTTTAATTAACAGAGAATAGGTTTTTTTCTGAGTAACATTGGGCATTAGTTACGTATAAGGAGCAAATGTAGCGGCATACAAAAAGTATTTTTTATTATATTTATTTAATTATTTAAATATATACACACACGAGTTTATAATAAAAAACAAGAAAATGTAAATGAGTAAATACAAAAATCTCACTTATCCAGTTTTTGTTATTTGTTGGTGGAGATTTCATCATCATCATTCCCTTTCCGTACCTAATGGTGCATTAAGGGCATTAGGGCACTGTATCGGTACACCAATCCCAGCGTATCTTAATCATTTTTGTTACATAAAAGTAAGATGATTAGTCTTTTTAACCACTTATTTTTAATTTTTTCTACCGACCGGTTTTAAAGCCTAACTAATGAATATATATTAAAAATGCTTTTTTTCGTTGAACTTTTTCAGTGTACAATACAAAATTTAAAGGCAGAGACTTCACAAACATAATTTTGTCAGATATAAAATTGACACTAAAAATGCATTATGTAACTTAGTATACATTATAATAGTAA
This sequence comes from Micrasema longulum, assembly GCF_059751315.1. NCBI lineage: Eukaryota > Metazoa > Arthropoda > Insecta > Trichoptera > Brachycentridae > Micrasema > Micrasema longulum. The sequence continues at coordinate 227,048 of NW_028278121.1, forward strand.
ATATGTTCATCTCCCTTCCCCTTCTTATCCTTTCTTCATGTATCCTAGTCCCAATTCCGCCCAATTCACAATAACTGTTTTTTTTTAAAAAAGTTTAATTATACAATATGTTTTATATTTTCTTTACTAACTTTATATACTTTGAGGAAATTTGTTATTGATTCTGAGTTTCTACAATGTATCTTTTGTTTACTATGAATATGTATGCAGAACTGTTTGTTTCCCAAATAAAATAAAAGAAATAAGTAAATAAATATTGAGGTATACCTTACTTATGAATTCTATCCTATTTCTTTTTATCAGTACTATGATGTGCATGGAACTAATAAACCAAGTCTTTTTGTCTTGTAAGGAGTGTAATGTGAGATGGATACACTAAAAATTAAACAGGAGTTGACTTAAGGAAATATTAAAACTTATAATTAGAAATCAAACACTGATTTGAGTCTACTGAACACTGTAATTTATTTTTAAAAATATAAACATATAAAAATAAAAACTTTAAATATGTTTATATTTGTAAAAATAAAATACAGTGTTCAGTAGACTCAAATCAGTGTTTGATTTCTAATTATAAGTTTAAATATGGAGTTCTACAAAATAAACACCAAATCAATCAATAAGGAAATATTGTTAAGGTTATTTTATTCATAAATATAATTACTATAAAACACTATTATTCATAATCAAATATAAAAGTAAGCTGCGCATAGCGCTTATATAGACAATTTGCCCCTGACAAATAGGTACAATGTATCACAGGTGCGGTTACGCAGGCGTAGTGCACTAAAATGGTGGAGTATCTACCAAGTATCGTTGACATAGGTTAACTGCCAATAATAAAGGCGAAGATGTAGTATCAAGTGTCAATTATTAAAGAAATGTCTAGATAAGAGCCAGCAATATACGAAACCAGTGACACAGGAAGGCTACGTAAGAATAATTAATAACACAAGGGGTACAGTCATAGTGTATACCAAGAAGCGCGGGAACTTTGACAGCAGTTTAATACATAAAGGGTGTAGTACCAAGAATTGTAAGAATGACAACGCTGCTGGTAGCATTATACGAAAAAAATGGCACGGTAATGGTGTAATATACAAAGAGGCGCTAGCTAGGGTACTCTGGCAGCAGTGCATATACACAAAGCATATAGTACCAGGAATCATAGGAACGAATGTGTTGTTAATAGGAGTATACGGAACAAGTGGCACTGGGAAGACGTATCAAGAGCTTTATCACTTAAACGAACTGCCACTATCAAAGATCTGGGAATTGTGTTTGATGCTAGACTGAAATTTCATACTCACATAGGCACTGTCTGTGACAATGCGCGCAAAATGTTGGGATTTGTTCTCCGAACAGCTAAGGTGTTCTTGAATACTCGTGTTCTAAGGCTTCTTTATAACTCATTGGTGCGAAGCAGACTTGAGTGTGGATCTCTGATCAGGGGTGGTATTCTGAACCACTCTCGTGGGCCTCTCTACCTCGTTAAAATCATTTTGGTATCCTGAACGAATCTCGTAATAGGTATCGTTAAAACCACGCATGCGCACAGCACACAAATAAACTAACCTTGTAAATCTGGCAAACGTCAAACATGCGACCCGCGAGATGTTTCGTTTTTAAAAATGTATGTTTATTTTTATTGTGAGCTACTAAATTGGCAATTGAATATATTGCGTCATCTGTAAAAACTCAAAAGACGCCATTATACAAATTACGACAAATCCATTTGTGCTCATAAATTGGAGGTTCGTAAGTTTTTTTAAATTTGTCTGGACATTTTTAGTCTTTGTCAAAAATAACGGAGTTAATACAGGTAAGTACTCGTAATTAATACATTTAATCAATTTAAACACGTACTATATTGTCAAAATATTAGTCAGATCGATTTGAGGTCTTTTTTCCTCGATCTAGATCTGGCACAGTTCGAGTATGTCAGTCGGTGTTGATTATATTTCAACACCAAATTCGTTTCTAATTTATATTAATTATTAATTTATATATACATACATTATCGTACGAAACTCGGGATACACATTTAATGCATCTTAATCATGCTATAAAGGTTCCTAAAGATTGCCATATTGAAGCTAATTAAATGACAAGACGATGCATTGATTGATTGTTTAGTATTCCCAAAGACATACGGTCGGCCGTCGGCTTTTGTACTTTCTACTTTTGCGTAATTCACCATTTCAGGCATTTAAATAAATTATGTTTTTTACAGATTTTTATCAAAAATGCAAACATTCTTCGCTTCCATGCAGGTGCTCCCTCGGTTAACTAGTGATAACTATGTTAAGATAATATGTTATGAGGAAAATAATGAATCAAGTCATTAAGGAAACTGACAGGGAAGGTGTGCCTACATTAAGACAATTTCAGTAGAATTATAATATATGGAACGCAATAAGCAATATTGGATACTTGTGGGCTGAAATAAAAAAGTAAAAAATGAAAGGTTCCTGTAAACAATTATGCCCGCAAATGATGAATTTTGAAGAAACTCTGGAAACTATCACAGATAATATAGTATAGGACTTCAACAATGAAGATGTTAACAAGTTAATTGAATATCACTCAGAACCTCTGTCAAATGACTGCTTAATTGCAACAACTGGTAAATGAAATACACAGTTAATGTAAAGAAAAAGCTGATAAAATTGTCTTTGACAGTAAAAAATATGAATGAAGCCTTATCTATTTTGAAAATTAAATACAGCATGTTAATATATAAAACTCTCTATCAAGAAAACAAAAAATATGGAAGTATTTAACTAACTCTTAAAAAATTTATAAAGAATCACCTAAAAGAACTTAAACACCTCATTAACTTAATTAAAAAATACATATTTTTTACATCCCTCGACTTTCGAACATTCAACATTCGCACACATTTTCAGGAACCAATTATGTGCGAAAGTCTACTGTATTTCAATGCTTGGGACAAGATGTCGCTCTAATGGTTAGTAATACTGTAATTATATGTATGTATACTGATAACATAATGAATCATTACATGCAAGAACATTTTTTGCTCAAATTATAATTGAAGCTGTAAGGTTTAAATATCAAATCAAAATACATATAAATTTTAAATCCTTATTTCAGATTTGCTGTCACAATCTCTGAATGTGTAAGTACAAAATGAACCAGTGCAAGATCTGTTTGTTTGATCCCATATCGTTGAAATATACTTATTCTTCTGACATTCTCAATTATTCTTCTTCGTTTTTTCATGGCCTTTTCACATCTCAACTCGGGTGTTCTGGCCAGTGTCGAGTATTTTTGTTTTTTTTTTTTACATATGTATACACATGTGTTAGTAATATAATATGTACAAGTTAGTATGTTAGTATTTAATATAATATAAACATATAATAATAAAACATATTTACAGCTTTACACCATTAATTTTTAATAGGATTTTAAATACACGTTTATTGGGTGGGGACAGGAGAGTTAGAATATGAATAGGGAATGGGATATTAATATCAGAGAGGTCGGATAGGAAATCAGGATAACAATCATTTATGGGGCATCCAAAAAAAATATGGTTTAAATCTTCCTCATCTAGCTGACATTCGCAAATGGCAGAGTCCCGGACATGGATTCTGAACAGGTGAGAACCATTGCAGCAGTGCCCAATGCGCATTCTGCATATGGAGGATGTCTCAAACTTGTTCAGAATCACTTTGGAAAACCAAGACTTTTCTGTTACATTTGGTTTCAGTTGGAAAAGATGTTTACCCTTGGCTTGGGAAGAGGCTACCCAATATTCTTGCCATGTGCGAAGTTGCTTCTCCTTCGTCATAACAAGGAGATCACCTAGTGGTAGTAAATTACTATAGGCAGGATCCCCGGAGTGGACCGCCTCCTTTGCTAACGCGTCCACTTTTTCATTACCGGGAATACCACAATGGCTAGGGATCCAGGACATAACAATACTCTTATTGGATGCCTCTGATAAAGAAAGAAGAAATCGAGTTTCCACGCAGAGCTCATCCTCGGGATAAAAGGGTGGAGGGGATTTGATTTTTTGTAAGGCACTCAAGGAATCCGACAGGATAAGGAACTTGCTATATTGTGAGCTTAAGGCGTATTTGACAGCTTCTCGGATTGCGATACATTCTGCGGTAAATACAGATGCATTCTTGTGCAATTTGTACAATCTTTGAAAGTTGTTGTCTTCACAATATATAGCCGCACCCGTATGGGTTGCCGAATCTGACCGAGATCCATCAGTGTAGATAATTTTCCAACCTATCCATCTTGACGACCGAATACGGTTGAATGTACACCGGGGCTGTAGGTGGCTTTCGACTCCGAATGTGAGTTCAATACTTGGGGCATAAATAGAAGTTTTAAATGGGAAACGATAAAGGGGAAGAAGGTCTTTAGGATAAATGTTAGATTCGATAGATTTGTAAAAATGAAAACTGTTGACTAGTAAAGGGGGTGGTTTATGAAACCAAAAAGATGAGGATGTCACGCAGTCAGAGAGAAACTGTACCTTTTTGAGGAGCAGGTTGTTTTTTTGGACAGAGCATTTTAGAAGAAATCTATCCGCCAAGTATTGTCTTCTCATACCGAGTGGGGGATCACAAGCTTCTACTTGTAAAGCGTTAATTGGAGATGACTTCATGGCTCCGACGACTAGTCTCAGACTTTGGGATTGGATCCGGTCAAGTCTTTGGAGATTCTTAGATTCTTTTTGATTCCTATTATCTAATAGAGAGTTATTTACAACTCGTCGAAAATGGCCCTCAAAATTAAATGTTTAAGTAAATCATAAGAACACAAATCTCTTTTAAAAAAAAATATATATATATGGTGAATTTTTATACCGTAGAATAAATAAATGTAGGTAATCATCATCATCATTTCAATTCCGCACCTAATTGCATAGGGCACTGCATTGGTACACCAATCGCAGCGTATCTTGATCTTTTTGTTACTTAAAGAAAAGATGATCAATCGTACGCTTGGAGTGCCAGTCAAGGGACTATGAAATATTGTACTGTAAAATCACATTTTAAAATAAATATTTCATGTCTACCATGTCAGGAACTGAACCTGAGACCTCTTGCATGATAAGCAAACGCGTTGAGAGGATGTGAGAATACATTTTCTTGTAACAAAAGGTAATATAAATAAAAATAATTTCAAATGTACTGTTTTCGTAAAACTAACTAACTAAAACTAAAGTAAATACAATTCTTGGCCAGAGCCCTTATTTCTCCCGGTGAAAGTGATCACATTAAGGTTCCTTATATTTGAAATATGTGTTTAAATATTTATGTGTGAGATATGACTATATTTTAATTACGTATGAAAGGGAAACTAAAACACAAAATATTTTTTCAATAACAGTACTTGCACTGTAGTTTATAAGTTTTTAGGTATAAAATAATAAAAAAGAACTACAAAAAACTAACTAGAATTTAGCTAATGCTCTACATTTGCGAGAAAAGGTTTGAGTGTTTAATGTAGTTGTTGTAGACTCATTTCTGTAGTCCGCTTTTCTGCTCTGCCACATATTTACTCCCATTTTCTCAGATGATCATAAAGGTGTTAAAAATTGACACCAAATTGCAACATTTGATATTTCCTCTTTGCTAAAAATAAAAAAACAAAAAATTATAAAATTTACAATACATTTTTAATTACATTTATATTTAGTACAAAATTACATACTAAAATAAGCACTTAAAATAGTAAAATATATCTTATTTAGGTTAGTTGGAAGTTATTCATCAGGTATTGCAATAAACCTGCCAATATACATATTTTTGTATATTGTACAAAAGTTCATCAGTACACGCAAGAATCAAACACCCTAATTATTCCGCATATTGTTAAACCTTTTAAAAAGAAAACTTTGAAGGCTATATTTTGTGATTTATATGTTTTATTTCTCAGAGCAAATTATTATGCAGTAAAGGTAATATTTTTTAAGTTGTCTGTAGGTATTGTGATTATGATATTGCAATTCAAATATGTGTAAGCTGATTAATTCTAAATATTCAAAATGATATAAGCGATGTCATATGTAATGGTATAACTTTGTATTTTCCATATGGTGACAAATTTCCTTTTGTTAGGACATGCCAACGTGAGCTGTAGAGAAAATATTTAATATAATATTAACTTTAAACTAATACAAGATATTTTAATAGTACTTACTTTATTTTAAAAAAATTCTTATGTACTTTGGCTCTTAATCTGTTTGGTAATAAAAAAATATTTGAAAAAATAACAAATTGGGTATTATTTAAAGCAAATCTAATAAATAGTTTAATATGGAAATAAATGATGATTGATATTTAAATATACAAATGTATAATAACTGTGTAGGTAGTGATATTTCATTGTTTTTGCAACATCTTTAATACCCAGACTGGTATCTTAACTATAAAAATATATATATTACAATTTTTATAATAATAACTGAAGTATTGTATCCTTTTTTATTTAGATTTATCTTTATAATAAAGATATCAGTCATAAAGGTGTAGCGACGAATCTTGCTACTGATTATTTCAGATTTGTGAATTTAAGTACCACTTATCTTTAATTTTTTAGTAAATTACAATTTAAAATGAGAATTTTCAAGAGTGCAAAAAAAACTTGAATTACTTAATAAACAATGTGTCCCACCTCCAAGCAGATGACGAATAGTTTGATATCCATATATTCCATTACAGCATAAATTTAAAGAGCCAATCGATATCATCCCTTCGAGAGATCCGCTTTACTGGTTTAATATAATCTGAAAAAATACACTTATAAAGGTTAAATTATTTACAGATGTTCTAAAAGAGAATGAGATTTTTTTAGAAGATAATATCATTAAAAGTCTAGACATTTATAGAGCTTACTATTTACTACTATTATTATTAATATTGATTTAATATTTGTTTTAGTGCAAAGGTATAATTAAACACCACTATTCATAACATAAATTATATTATATTACAATAACCTTAATAATATTGTATCCTTTTTATAACACATGCTGTGAGCTATTATAAAGGGTGATGGGTTTAGCAAAATTAAATATCTTATGTGTATGCATGTCCAATTGTCTTTCATTGTTTCTTAATAAACATTTGTAATTTTTCACGTCTCTGAGGGAGTTTGTCGTTACAAGATTCTCTTACTTTTTTAACATATTATTTTCTGGATATTATGTATACCTGTGTTATTTTTATAAATACCTAATTTTACCTTTTTATTTTCATTATTTCTATATGTGTGAATTAAGATGTTCTATTTTGTAATGTACATATATATGAATAAATAAAATTGAAATACCACCACTAAACCACTAATAAAATAAATATTAATTATGAGGAAGACTAATGAACAAAGAAGACCAAAAAAGAGATGGCATGACCGAACCCAACAAATTATTTGAGAAGGATCTCATCAGTGGTACGGGCGGTACGGCAATACTTTGTAAGGCTCCCCTCCCACTAGGCAGCCTGGCTGCGGCAGCTAATACTACATATGACGGCTTATTAGATACCGCACACTAGGCAGCCAAGAATTCCTGGCTGCGGCAGCCATTAGAACGCGTTTGACGTGCACGGCAGCCAACTGGCTGCCTGCAGCCAGAACGAGACAAAGCAAATGTATGTGACTGCCTCAGTCTCCGCGCACTTGTCGTAGCAGCCAGAAGTATTTTATGAAAAGAATTTGCAATGACTTTCGATACAGAAGATCCATAAAATAATTTTGAAATGAACCCTTTCAAGTAAAGGATGAATTCAATATCTTCTTTTTGGTTTGCGTTTCTTACGAGATAAAATGTAAACAAAAACATCTTCCACATCCATTTTATTTGGACTGGCCGTCAGGCTGGCTGCTTTAACTGGCTTTGCAAAATTTTGACTGCGGCAGCCGAGCTGCCTAGTGGGCGGGAAGCCTAATTATCAACAAAAAAATTAAAGGGGAACATAAAAGCTGTTAATATATTACTTGCGATTTTAACCAAACAAAAATACTGCTGAAACGATAAGTATTTACATACATAATAATTATTTACATTACGAATATCAACAATTAAAACTAACAGTTCGCAGTAGCGGTATTGCTGTACCACTGCGGATATGGTAATACTTCAAAAGTTGGAAAAATCAGCACACATGCATGAGATTTTGTATGACTGCAAACGCATGTGTGTTGTATATCCTCTGGCTGTCCCGGGGAAAACGGCTTGGTGGTTTGTTTATTTTTTACTAACACTAGCTTATTCTTAACCTTTTACAATTTATAAATATTATAATGATTAACAACTTGAGAAAAAACTCGTAAGGTAGGTTTAAACCGTACACAATATATAAGTTTGATTAAAATACCGAATTAGATAAACATACCTTCAAATGATGATTCCTGTTGTCGCGCAAGATGTACATTTAGGGACGCTGTGGTTCGTATGCAAGTTTCTATAGAGTACAGTAGGTATTTCACAGAGGTTCTATAAAAATAAACAAAATCCCTAAGAACATGTAGATCCGGGGCATACTTATCATTTACAATGGTAGTTGAACTGTCACTGTATGTTTGTTTATGTTTTGCATTGTTGCAATATAAAAAGTACAGTTTGACGCGTAGAAAAAATAAATACCCCACATGGCACACGTTATAAATTTTCATCAGGATAGCAAAAGCGTTATATTTTGTAATAGGTATATTCATCTCGTCAGTGACGCATGCGCACGAGTATTTTTTCTCATTTTCGACACTCACGCTGTTGCGGGTAGATATCGAACTATGAAACGTCAATTATAAAACCGTCTAAATAACGAGAAATAACGATTGAGGTTTGGTAAATTCAACATAATTAAGTATTTTGGGTCATTCTTAAGGTCAAAATAATGTTTCTATTGAAAATCATTATTTTTGGTTTTATGTGTTTGAATTCATTTACGTAATTTGACATGTAATCATCAGAATTGCCATATGGAAAACCAAGTTTAACCACGTTCAAAAAATAAAAATCCCTAAATTACACCACGTTATATTCTCGTCCGAAAGTCGAGATCATCTCGTGGGTGTCGAGAGTGATCAGAATACCACTGCTGGGCACCCCACGAATTGAAGTACTCTCTTATGCTGGAGATGGTTCAGAAGAAATTTCTGAGGTATCTTTACTTAAGGGAGTGCGGATATTATCAGTGGTTGTACCCGTCTGACTTCATACTGGGAATGCTTGGCTACAATAGTTTGGAGAAAAGAAGAAATGCATACTTGTTTATGTATTTTTTTCCGATTGATCCGTGGTATTACGATCAACATGTAACGGAGAGTATTTATCTTTATGTTCCTAATGACTACATTAGACATAGACAACTTAAGCTGTTTTATCTTCCTGCTTGCAGAACCAACCTGCCGATGGTAATCCCAGTTAGAAGAGCAATGTCTTTACTCAACCGTATCTCCTTGGATATTGACATCTTTCATATTAGTGAAAAAAGTTCAGAGCGGATGGCATTCTTTCTCTTTAATTGCTGGGTATTTTTATTACACCATTTTTGTATTTTTAAATTTTAGTATTAATTTTTTCGTGTTATGTATGCATATAAAATATTTTGTAATGTACATAAACGTTTATAAAATAAATAAATAAATAATTTGAAAAAAAGCACCGCGCCTGCATGAGTACTCTGGTGGCAGTATTAGAATCGTATGAACGACAACGCTGCTTTTAGCAGTACACGGAACAAGTGGCATGGAAATTGTGCGTACCAAGAGACGCTGGCGCAGATGCGCTGGCAGCAGTATACCGAAGGGTATAGTACCAAATATCCCAACAACAACCACATTGCTGGTAGCAGTATGTATATGGAACAAGTGGCACGCGACGGGTGTGGTCACTAGCGAAAATATTTACTTTCCACTTCGACCTTAGATTTACTGCGTACATACTGGCTGGCGTGTTGCCCCAACCGGATATGACCTCTATTGCCCCGTGCACAGTGTCTATAGTCGTGTGCATGCGTCAAGGACATTCGTGATCTGAATTATAATTGTACAATCGATATTAATCTTGGTCGATAAATATTATTATTTACGTACCTATCTATTTCATTGAAATATTTAAATATTCAATATTTACCAACAAATACTTTTGACATGTCAAACTAGTCGTGTTTTGAAATTTGTGATATTTATAAACATCTCAGATACAATCGCTAAGATTTAAAAAAAATGCGTTTATTTATATTTTCGAAACAAACTGAACCCTGGCGTTCACAGCCATTGACAGATTCAATACTAATATTGGTGATGAAGCTTTAAATTCTCTGGATAAAATAAAATATCTTAAAGGCCGTTTACACGTGTGCAATACAATATTGTTTTGTCTCAGGACTCGACTATTGCCTACGTGTGAACAACAATTTGTAGGACAAAACATTGTTCTCAGACATTGTCACGGAGATAGACGGGTAGGCTATCTTCGCGGAACAATGTTTACCCCGATCACGTGTGAACGCGCACGAACAGGACATTATTTTAAGATTCGCTCGACGCGTGCCGAAAATGGAAGCAGAAAAAAGACTGTTATATTATTTAGTTCGTTCTTTAACAAATCCAGTATATCTTGGTGTAAAAAAAATATTATTTTTCGTGATCTCGCTCGTAATAAACGTCGTCGCGTATCCATTTTCCCAGTACTTATGTGTGAACTGCGGCCGAATTGTCGTATTGTCCCAGCCGGTGCAGGCACCCGTACTATGGCAATCCATAGATGAATAAAAAGTACGCCTTGAACGTAAACCCTGTCTATACATCTAGGTACTTAGTTTCTTCAAAACTCGCAATATTTATCTCTGTATTGAATTATTACAGTAATTACTCGATGGTTTAATATTATAATGGACAAAAATGTACCTTAACATATTTTTAATATGCCATTTTTGACCTCGTATGTCATTTAAATTGTTTTATGTAATATTTAAGCTAAATTAAGTCATTAATTATTTATTATATCTACGGAATTCATATCACGCAAGGTAAGTAAAACTTTGTTCTCGAGAATTGTTTGTTCACAAATATTGTAATTTTTATCCTTTTTGATAATGGGGTCATTATTTTGAAGTAAAATCGAGTTTTTCTTGTGTATCATAAATGTGTTAATTTAATGGCTGGCAAATGCTTCAACCCGTCCACCAAAAGGCCGACTAACCTCTTCTTGATTTCTTTTTGCAGGATTTTACCCTAAAACAGCACTAAATAAAAAATGGATCCACCCTAACTTTACTGTGTCATGTGGATTTGGATGATACGTATACCAAATACCAAATACTCAGTTCAAACAGTTAATATTCATCAATCTTCATCGGATGTAATACACTTGGACCACCAATTTTTCTATTCCCTAAAATATCTCTGGAACCCACTTTTTGGTTAGGCCTTCAGTTCCTTCGTCAAGTCGGTAATTATCTCCTCTATGGTCGCGAATCGTCGTCCTTTTATAGTCCTCTTCACCTTTAAGAACAGAAAACAGTCTCAGGGGGCCAAAGGCCAAGTAAATGCGGTAGCTGGACATCTATGCGGTCTGTTTTTTTTTGTTTGAGAGTTTAAGAGTGAGTGAGCGTGCATCATATTTGCTCTGGAATTATTTAGAAAACTTGCCTGTCAGTCAGACCGAAACGCGACTTACTAACTTGTCTGTCAAAAACCAACAAGTGGTCTAAAATGGGCGAAAATTGACAGATTAATAAAGTGTAAGCAAAAAAGATCTGAGTGTATGGTCATAGTGGCTGGCGTTTTGCAGCGCGACGCGGACGAGATACGCGAAGATTTGCAGCGCCCGCGCGTTCACTATGGACACTACACTTGTTACCATTTGATTTATCGCGCCCACGTTGCGCTCGCACCGTGCCGCAAAATGCTCGCCACTATGGCCATACACTTTAATAACTTATTTACATTCGAGATTCAAATACTCTGTGTATTCTTTAACGAACGTCGTATATATTATTCAATACCTACATGTATGGGACTATTCATACACATACATACTCCTACATCTCATAGTTTTTACAAATATTACACATATTATTTAACACTGATTTATACCTCTCTGATATTAAACTTAATTAATGTTTAAATTTTGACCAGAACTAGATATTTGACAAATGTTTTAATTTATTGTGTTTACAGACAATTGGTAAAATTCCATATAAAATTTGGTGATGTATCCAAAATAAAACACGTTTATGGGATTTTGATTCAACAATTTTTTTAATATAAAAAAGGGTATACTGTGACGCGTTTCGTCTTGTTAAGACACGTTTAAACTCCTTACTCCTCCGACGTTTATTTTAAATATGTTTTTTGCCATGCACATACATGCATTTTTTTTAATATGACTTTAAATATGTTTCTTACTATGTATTTTATTTCGCATTTTAATGAGTTTTAAAATATTTTTATTTACATATTTATATATTTTTAGTGTTTTTACTATGTTTTTACTAAATTTATTACTTTGTTTTTACTATGTTTTTGCTTCGTTTTTTTACTAAATTTTTCATTATATTTTTTACTGTTATTTTCACTATTTCCTCTATCTTTATAACTGTTTCTGTATATTGATTACTGTTTTTTATATTTTTTGACTATCTTAGAACAAGGTAAATAACACTACTAAGGCAGTCAAAAAAACTTTGTATGAATTATAATTTTTTGTATGTCATATAATATGATAATAAATAATAAATAAAATAGTAAATAAACTTTTCAAAATTTTTATATTTTCATTCAATTTTCCGTAGACCTTTTAGGCTGGAACTGCATACTTAATTATTTTTCTCAATTTCAGTGACATGAATCTCTTTATCTAAATACCACATATTTGTGTACAGATTTTTGAAAGACGAAATAAACTCTTGTTTAATTTCTAGAAATCTTTGCATAATCGAAAAAACTCGAATGGCTGACGGTGTTGATTTATTTATCTCGATGCAATTCCATGTAAATGTATCATTTGTTGTTACTACAGTACCAAACTGCTTTTTCGGAGATTAACTAATATAATAAGGTTAAATCCGTGATTAGTAATATTTATTACAACACGTATATCTCCATATTAACATGTTTTAAATTCTCAGCAAGACCTCTGAAATGGAAACCGGATTCGGACAAGAAAATAATGACTCGATCAACATTGAATTATATTTATTCTTATAAGCCATAATCGTTTTGAAACAAATAAACATAACAATATTACCCACATCTTGTCTTTTTTTACTGACCGAAACATATTTAACTAATTGTTATTACTGATTCAGCACAAATAAGATATTATTCAGTCAATTTACATTGCTGTATAAAAGGTCACAGTTTAACTCTAATGTTAATCGCAACATTTATTTGTTTTATAACAAAAAATATGTACAAATGTCAAGTGAATCGTGAGTAATCTTTGCCTATTAAACAAAAATTTATGAGTTATCAATAGTTTATGTATCTGGGTTGTATTTTAAATTGTTATTTTTTAATATGTACCAAAACGTTTTTTTCAGTAAAATCATCTTGTCTAAACTCAAAAAAAAAATGATATTAAAGTCAATCACATGTAATTGTTTTAAAATAATATTTATTCGTGAAGACATAATTTTTTGTTTTGCATTTGGCATGTTTTCCAAAATTAAAGCCTATCGTTATCATAACAAATAGTCATTCCTGTATTGAAAGAATTTTCTTATTTAAGAAATGAAATACATCGCTTTTTTCAGGTGTGAAGTTCCGGTAGTTATTAGCTATACAATACAATATTTTATTTGTTAAAATTTTGAAAGACAATTATTCTCCTGGTTATTTTATAATCATTTATTTTATACTGAACAGTCCTAAGTGAAGTCAACTAATTTTGTTTTTGAACATTTTAATTAGCTGCATAACATAATACTTTTCATGTAGAAAAAAATTAACATTTGTGTAATCTACATTAATATTATAAAGAGTACATTTTACACGTGTATCATTCAATATAAAAATGAAAATTATTTAAACACATTTTAATTAAACATTATTGTTTATATATTTTTATTTTTGAATGTGTTACACCTTTTTAGTATTTTTAAATTGTTCATTGAATTCGAGATGAATAAGTCTCTCAGATACCAAAATAATATTAAAATCCCTAAATTCCACAAAAGTCATGGTTGAAATAGCTTTGTCTTCAAATGTGTCAAAAATTACAATAATCTCACCAATAAACTATAAACTATTAAAACTAATATTACAATAAATAAGTTCAAAGTAAATTTAAATAGTTTTTTTAACACGTGTAAAAACTGCATTCAATCTTAATAAATATGAATGTATTATTATTTTCTGTTTTTATTTATATCTCTTTTATCTTTAAGTTTATTTTTCTCGTGTACTTGTTTATTAAAAATTGTAATTAATAAATAAATTTATTTTTATTTTATAAATAAGTTTAATAAATAAACAACTATAACAGTGTAAGTCACTCTCCAAGCACAAGTGATAGTCTCTTTTTTTGAAGAGTTAAAGTTATAATATTTTCTAAATGTATAAAAGTAGATTTGTATAGAATAATAAAAACATGTACCATTTATAAAATATATTAATTTTAAAAAAATCAATTAGAAAAACTGTTTCTATTTGAATTTCATCATCATGATTACATGAATTTAAAAAATTTTAGTAACCTTTTCACACATTAAAATTATTTGTAAATAATTGTTCGTATCAAAATTATTTATAACTTAATACTACTTGTTTATACTTTTTAATATTGTAATTATTAAATTTGTTTGAAAGAAGAAAGCAGGGAGGACTGAGCTGGGGTTACTCCGTATGTATCTGCCGGCGAAAAGATTTTTAAGTCCGATTAAACAAAAAACTTTTTCTTTTGTTTTTTATTATTTCATTATTATTGTAATATTTTATCCATTTTTTACATGTGAAATGATGTGGAGTGCCTTTTAAAGGTAGGCTTTTCTTCTTCTTTTTTTGACATTGTATTTAGTAATGTAAAGAAAACTATAATTGGCCTATAATTTTGGTTTATTTGTCAATATTTTTTTTTGTTGTAATTGCTTTTATTTTCTTTTAATAAATAAAATAAAAAATCATTAAAAATATTTGATGCTGTACTTTTCTCCTTTTATATTAAAGACACTTATCGCCGATTATTTTAATAAATTATAAAAAGAAAAGAAAATTGAAGACAATATCTTTTCAGTACTTATTTACGGCGTAGCTGGCCCATCTAAGTGAGCACGAAAATAATTCAAACATTCGAAAAGTGGTACTAAATAATAATATTCAAAAAAGAGTAGAGGAAATTCGCAACGGTCGCAAAATCTCCGCTCCGCACCATGATCAGCTGGGTGTAGTGTATTATGAGCTCCTAAAACCCAACGAAACCATCACGGGAGGTCGCTATCGACTACAATTGACGTGTTTGACCCGAGCATTGAAGGAAAAACGACCGCAATACTAGGCGACACTACTTAGTTATTTTGCAGCATGACAACTCGATAGCCACCGATGGACAATATTTGCAATTAAATACTCTTTACTAAATTTTTTTTATGAATCATTGTTTTCACAAAAAAACATAGGGATCGCATTCAAGTTATCATAGTTGATACAATTAAGAAAATAAAGCTACGGTACTTTGAACATTTTATGCGGAGTAAGAAGTACAAAATAGTCCGTAGCAAGGAAAAGTTGAAAGAAAATGCAATGTAGGAACGCGAGATATCTCCTGGTTTCAAAATTTTACTTTATCCTTAACGATATTTTGAGTGTTTTCAATTTATCGTAGATGAATACTGGATTATCAATTTGGGAAGTGTAATAAAAAGTTTGTAAATTATTACTAACTTATAATAAATATGCAATAATACAGTTTCTGCTTTTCATTCAAATCATTTTTACAACTTGCCCACCACATACCGCACTCCGCATCTGAGGACGTACATAAGTCTCCTTGGCGGTGCCCACATACACGGAAAAGTTGCTCGTTGCCGAACGAGAAAAGCTGCCTGAAGGAGCTCTCTGTAATCTGGTAGCCTTAGCATTTTTGTGCTAAAAGAAAGTAATTCAGAATTACATAATATACACTCCACTGAATTTAAAAAAGAGGGAAGTGAATTTTTCACTAAGTGGGATTTAATTTATGAAATAGTCAATTTGCCGAAAGGATTACAAAACTTTTTAGAACCCTCGAAATTATTTTTGAAAGCCAACAGATCTGTACATCCGACAGGACCTATAACAGGGCCGCGGATAGTAGCGAGAAGGTCCATTCGGTAATCATAGAGAGGGAGAAAGGGACAAGACCACAGGATGTGTTTAAAAGACTGATTAGGATATTCGCAGCAGCACGAAAGGGAATCAAAAATATTAAAAACAAATCATTTATCAATAAATTTACCATGATCTGATAAAAACTGCGTAGTCCAGTGATCGGGGATAATCCAAAAAGATTTTAAGCGCTGACGGATTGAAAGAAAAAAAAGAAAGGTAACCCTCTCTAAAGGGGGAGATTCCCATCGCGCTTGTTAAGCATCAAAAAGAGCATTTGGAGACATTTTTTTAAAATATTCAGTTGAGACATTTCTTTGTAGTCATTCTTGAATGATTTTTATAATCAGTAATATTGCAATATAGAAGAAAGAAATTGAAATGTACGAAACAGAAGAATACAATTAAAATTCGACACAAAATGCCTGATTCTATTATGGTGTAAAGGTATAAAGGTACTCATTACTCTGCAAAGCACTGTGCCAATCACACTATTTACTTATTTTCACACGTAATTTGATCGAAATGACCGCAATAGTACATATTTAATTATTCTTGTATGTAATCCAATAGAGAGCGTGGGAGATGTATTGCACACGGGTGAATCAACTGAAGCACTGAAAATTATTATATTATCACCATCACAAGACACAAAATATTACATGTTTGTATTGCTTGGAACTCGACGATCCAGCCATAAAATGAAAATAACAATATTTATTTTAAAGGGAAATATGAAGAGCATACAATGAAATATTTTTTAAAAATATTTATAATCGTGATAATCTGTTATTTTTTGTTGATTTTAATGTAAAATCCAAATGAATATTTATTTTGTGTAAGTGATTTTATTTCAGATCAGTTCATACAAGGAAAATCTTAAAAATGATTTTCAATTTTAAACGTCCTTTAAACCAGTTTTAGACCGATTTTTAGTCCAGTTTTATTTTTTTTATTCATATATACGACCAATGAGCATTTTAAGGAACATATTAATACGCAGAAAATTATTATAAAAAAAGTAAAGACACAATGGTACATAGTAAACTTTGTGAGAGTGGAAGCGGGAGAGAGGTGTTTAAAATTGGTTACAAAATTTGAGTTTGTCCAAATTTTTGTAGACAAAAGACTGTATTTAACCCCTTAAGGAGTCATTAAGATTAACAAATTACAACAGGGATGGAGAATACCTTAGAAAAGGGAATATGGAAGTCTAGGCATATACAGGACTTATGACCTTTCATTGGCTGGTTTAAGTGGCCACTTTACACACTGTGTAGCATTCACCATTTTGCCTATTTTTGAGCATCCATATTACTTCATTTCTTCCCATTTCTTCCAAAAGTTAAAGAGCTGAAATCTTTATTGTAGCATAAGCCCTGTAGATGCCTAGACTTCCACATTCCCTTTTTTAAGGTATTCTCCATCCCTGTTGTAATTTGTTTATAATAGAATTTGATTCAGTGATCGTTTGAAAGAAGACAACTTGTTATCAAAGAAGTCAAGACTGGTATGTTTGTTGGCAGACCTAAGAATTCTGGGCATAGGGGAATGAAAACCGTAGTTAGTTCTATTGTAATCGGTATGAAAAAGTAAGTTATGTCTGAGGTTTCTAGTTGGGATATTTAATTTTATTGAGCTCAGTAGTTCAGGCACAACAAAGAGTGAGTTGAGAATTTTAAATAGGACTAGAAGGTCATAGACAAATAATACTGATAACACTTCGACGGATAATAAAGGAAGTAAAGATAAATAATAATAAAAAGTACATTGCTAATACCCGTATGCAGAGACAAAACTTAATGTGAGGAAAGTACATTCTTATTTCAAATGCAGAGAATAACCCGAAGGTGAAAACAATAGAATGTACCTTCCTCACCTTAAGGTTTGTCTCTGCATACGGAGGAAAGAACATTCTAATTTCAAATGCAGAGAATAACCTGAAGGTGAAGACAATAGAATGTACCTTCCTCACCTTAAGGTTTGTCTCTGCATACGGAGGAAAGTACATTCTAATTTCAAATGCAGAGAATAACCCGAAGGTGAAGACAATAGAATGTACCTTCCTCACCTTAAGGTTTGTCTCTGCATACGGAGGAAAGTACATTCTAATTTCAAATGCAGAGAATAACCCGAAGGTGAAGACAATAGAATGTACCTTCCTCACCTTAAGGTTTGTCTCTGCAAAACGGGTATAAGTGTTCTCAGCACGGGTAACCCCAGTGAGGACACATTATTTTTATTATTCGTTATTGTTTATAGTGTGAAAAAGGTAAATCAATAAACTTATATGAAATGACTAAGGTAAAAAAGAAATTGCTTTTGTTTAATATGAATAAATGAAAAATCAGTGTGTTTCTTATTCTTTTAATTGCTTGTGTTTTGTTTCATTCTTTAGGCGTTAGACAGTATTGATAAATGTCCTTGATTATTATTTATTTTAAAACAGTTTCCCGATTTATTCATTTAAACACTTGCATATACAGTTACCCATACACAGTTTACATTTATGTGCATAGGAGCGGGCATATTGCCTTAAGGCAATTTCTTGTCTTGTCTCAAACCGTTTGAGTTGAGCTAATCAGCGGTATATGAACATATTGTAGGTATATGACAATTGTTTAAAGATATTCTTTTTCTGATCAACATAATATAAAAATTGAACTGTCTGTCAATAAATAAATGAATCAATAACCCTGCAAATATTTATAGTTTACATAATACATACTATTCTAAACGAGGTCCTTTCTTTATAAAAATATCTGTCAGACTTGAAAAGACGTCGCTTTAGTTCGTTTTTGTCCAACATACCATTTTTAGCGAAATTGAGTTATGTGTACATGAGTTCTCAAAAAACATTTATTTATAACACAAAATGAAAAAAAAAATCTTTCAATTGTTTGAGGGGTTTTTTAACGATTTTTTTCTTAAGTTGCGGTCATTATTTATGCCTATTTCGTAAAAAAAAACTTTGAAGCTCTATTTCTCCAGATTTGTGTTTCGGTCTGTTGGACAAAAACGAAATTAAGCGACGAATAGCTAAGTGCAGTAGAATATGAATAATCGTTTAAAGTAAAGTATAGTTAAATTATCAACAAAATCACAATTATGATCAAATTCGCTGGAATGTATTTTTTGGGCAAAAATGTAATCACAGAAATTTGATTGACTCCCGGCAACCTTGACTGGTATTATAAAGAATTACCCATTATGTCCAACGAATCGAAATGGAAAACGAAACCTTGATTTCGTAATCGGCGAATAAATTACAATAAAATTCGACTGTCCGCTTTGAATGTAAAACAAAATTTCTTTATCATTTTTAAGATTCTGATAAATTATTCAAAAATAAACGAAATTTACCGAGCTGTTTATCGGTAGGTAATCGATTTTTATGGCCGTCATTAAACATAAATTTAATGCGGTCGGTGTAAGACAAAACGGGCAGTAAATTATTACTCAATACCTTACTGACGAGAAGTAGATGGTAGTCAATGTCTGCAATAATAATCTTAAGTATGTGTGAGAGACAAGTTTGACATTCAGGTGTGCTTTTATGTTTTCCGCTGCCTTTTCAAACATTATTTCATTTTTCTAACTAACCAGGTTGTGTTCCATAAGAGATTTTAGATGAAGCGTTTTTTACACTTTTTGTGGAAGTATCATTTCACTTTAATTTTTTGCTAACGAATTTAGTCTCCTATACCAAGACTTCAACGATTTGTAACCAGTTCTGTTCAGTAGATATTTTTTATCGTCGTAGCATAAAAATATAACCATGCTGCCATTGCCATCCACTGCTGGACAAAAGCTTACCTTATATATTATTTTATTTCATTTTATTTTATTTTATTTTATTTTATTCTATTTTATTCTATTTTATTCTATTTTATTCTATTTTATTCTATTTTATTCTATTTTATTCTATTTTATTCTATTTTATTCTATTTTATTCTATTTTATTCTATTTTATTCTATTTTATTCTATTTTATTCTATTTTATTCTATTTTATTCTATTTTATTCTATTTTATTCTATTTTATTCTATTTTATTCTATTTTATTCTATTTTATTCTATTTTATTCTATTTTATTCTATTTTATTCTATTTTATTCTATTTTATTCTATTTTATTCTATTTTATTCTATTTTATTCTATTTTATTCTATTTAATTTTATTTAATTTTATTTAATTTTATTTAATTTTATTTTATTTTATTTTATTTTATTTTATTTTATTTTATTTTATTTTATTTTATTTTATTTTATTTTATTTTATTTTATTTTATTTTATTTTATTTTATTTTATTTTATTTTATTTTATTTTATTTTATTTTATTTAATTTTATTTAATTTTATTTAATTTTATTTAATTTTATTTTATTTTATTTTATTTTATTTTATTTTATTTTATTTTATTTTATTTTATTTTATTTTATTTTATTTTATTTTATTTTATTTTATTTTATTTTATTTTATTTTATTTTATTTTATTTTATTTTATTTTATTTTATTATACAGCTAATACATAAAAAATATAAATAGTAATATAATAACAATACTAGAGCCAGAGAGAAAGAGTTAACGTAATTGTACGTGTGTGACGTTTGTATTTATGGGTGTGTTTGTGAATGTGTGTACGTGAATGAATGAGGGAGAGGGTGCGTGTGTGTGGGTGCGAAAGTTTAAAAAAAAACTTGTAATTATATTGAAAAGGGTACAGGTACAGCTAGGTAAGAAGTTTAATTATTAAAAAAAAAAAATTCCTGCATACATTCCTGACTTTTTTCTGCATCCAGTAAGCAGCAATTCTCATTATATCATCTGACCATCTATGAAAGGTCTCCCTCTTCGTTTTTTGTATTCACGAGGTCTTTACTCGGCTACCCTTCAGTCCATCTTTGGTCTTTTAATTTGGAAACATGTCCCGCAAAGGATCACGTATGCTTAGCCACTCTTTCTACGGCGTCCGTTACTCTCAAACTGAAGAAATATAAATTTATGCTGTTTTCCAATATGTTTCGAATGTGTGTTCAGGGGCGAGAGTTAGGATTTTTGATTAGACAAGCATTCACTTTAAATTAGGTACATTTGAGAGAAAAAAAATACTTATACTACTAATACAGTAATTCGAATCAAGTGCTTTGAAATAAACCAAAAATCGTATTTTTGCCATAATTTATGCCCAAAAGAGTTATATTTCATTATTTAAAATTATATTTAATAGCATAATTTGTTGTAAAACAGTGTGTAAAGTAGCCACTTAAACCAGCCAATGACAGGTCATCTATTGATGCCTAGACTTTTATATTCCATTCTGTATAATGTTCTTCATGTCTGTTGTAACATGTTAATTATAAAACAGCCACAATGTACGAAATGGAAAACGAAAACACTGTTAAAATTGTTTTCACAGAGCTACTGCAGATCTCAATTTGCGCATGCGCTGACTTGTGAATTCAGAACTGGCCAACTGCCTTATAGAAACCAAAAGATTACCGCAGTTAGTCATTTCAGAATTAGACAGAGAGCAGTGAATTTTAGATCAGTTCGTGCGTAATTGCCCAGACGAGAGATTGTGTGTGGACTTGTCGCAATTTTTTAGAAGTTATTAATGAATGAACATCGAACCCATCTCATATCGCTACGATTAACAACAAACTAATCAAAAAATATCTGTCATGGTTACTAAAAAGATTAGTTAACTTAAAGCCAATTTTATTGATTAAAAAAATAATAGGTTTTGAATGTTATGAAATATAAATTTTACGGAAGCATTGGTTCCATCTTAATGTTTTTTTAATATTTCATTGTGTCTATTTGTTATGAGCACTATGCTACTGTAAAATAAATAATGTTGTTAAATAATTGTACCGTTAATTATTATTTTATGAATTTAAAAATAGTATTTAATTTCATATTTATTTTAATTTAGAAGATCATGTAAAACGGGCCAATTCGTATACTGAGGTGAGGAAGGCCTGTCAATACAAAGAACTGGTAAAATGCTTATCCAATTATCAGATAAGTGGTTAAACTAACAAGAGGTTGCTTCAGAACGGAAATAGGAATGGAATTTTAAGATTGCTGGAGCTCAAGATCCTTGCCATTTATGCATCTCTAAGAATATTAGAAAGGTCAAGACAGGACATAATAATTATAGGACTTTACCAGTGGTGTGATAGAAAATACTTATTTATTAATTTATTAATCAAAATCAAAATACATTATACAATAATTTCTTTTACATTGTTTCTTCTTGAAATGATGAAGTTCAGTATTTTTTTAAATATTCAAAAATAATTTAAAATATTTCTTACTTTTTTAGTCTGTTATGTATTTTTAAAATATATAAAAGACTATAAACTAAGTAAAAAAATATTTATTTTTTATCTATCGTGTTATCGGCGCTATGATTTTTTTAAGTATTGTATTTCTGAAACAACTTAGCAATATATATATCTATCTCCATACATATATAGCAATATATATATATATATATATATCTCGATCTTAGAACAGGCTGTGCCATGTTAGATGGAGACTATCATAAACAGAGAACACTCCGTTTTCATTTTACATTGATTGATTTTATAAAGATTCCCTGTTATTAAGTATGTATATATATTTTTTTGCAATAAATTTATAAATAAATAAAAGCGTTAAATTTTTTTTATAGCCTAGCTTTTTTGGTGCTGACTCTCGGCGGCGCGACAAAATTTGATATGGAGTGCCGCGTACTGCAGCGCAGCTTTAGTGTAATGAGGAAGTTCAGGGCTTTTTATTTATTTGTTAGTAGACTATGTACATTGTACATTTTCAAGAAACTTTGCCATACAATTAAATGCTCTTATTTTTACTGCGCGCAAAAAAACATATTTTTTGCGCGCGGTAAAATATTTGTGTTCAATTTCCCCTTAGGTCTATAGTTTCTTATTGGGTTAGTCAGTATATATACAAATCTAAAAATAATTCTTTATCAATGTATAATTGACTAATTAATATTATCCTATTTTATTTTTCACAGTGTTTACTAAATATAATATATGAATCTAATAAATAAAGTACTTTTTTTATGTTCTTGATGGTAGGTGTGGAGTGAGATGGAGAAATTATTATATCTCTTTTTACAAGTTTTCTGCTACAGTAACAGTTTTTTTAAACACCTCTAGTAACTATGCAATTTCTTTTTAAAATTATTGATGCTGATTCGAAAGATAAATCTACTTCCAAGGTAGTGACATCATCAACTTCAGACGGACATTTTGATGGTATTTACTATACGAGAATTTCATTACATTGTCGAGCGTTTGACATTTTATAAAATGTCTTCAGGTGGGTGATTCTGTCGATAGTTCCCTCTCACAGGTGTGTGCATAGTTGATCTAATATGCTGTCAGTCGTGAGTCATGACTTAAATAAAATAATAATCATGAAATTCGGGAGGAGTAGAGGAGACGGGAAAGGCCAATAGCGATATTTTTAAAAAGATAATTTAAAAATCGAATTCAAAAATGGATTTTAATTTTTAGGCTGTTATCCAAACGTTGGAAAAAAGCTTGAAGAGTTGAATGAATCCGAACAATACCACGGGGCTACTAATAAAAATAATAAAAAAATAAAATAAATAAAAAATAAAATAAAATAAAATAAAATAAAATAAAACAAAATAAAATAAAATAAAATAAAATAAAATAAAATAAAATAAAATAAAATAAAATAAAATAAAATAAAATAAAATAAAATAAAATAAAATAAAATAAAATAAAATAAAATAAAATAAAATAAAATAAAATAAAATAAAATAAAATAAAATAAAATAAAATAAAATAAAATAAAATAAAATAAAATAAAATAAAATAAAATAAAATAAAATAAAATAAAATAAAATAAAATAAAATAAAATAAAATAAAATAAAATAAAATAAAATAAAATAAAATAAAATAAAATAAAATAAAATAAAATAAAATAAAATATCATAATAAATAAAATTAAGTAAAGTAAAGTAAAGTAAAATAAAGTTAAGTAAAATAAAATAAAATAAGATAAAATAAAATCAAATCAAATAAAATAAAATAACATAAAATTAAATTAAATAAAATTAAATGAATAAATAAAGCTAAAAAAAAATAAAAAGTTTTGAAAAAAAAAAGCCTAATTTGAAAATGATTAATTTTACACGGGGACAATACAATACTGTTCTGTCCTAGCATCGGATCTAGTGTTCTCATGTGAAGAGAAATTTGGAGAACAGAACAATGGACCAAGACATCATCCTAGAGACAAACAGGCAGGAATGTATTACCCCTCCACCACGCAAAACCGCATTGTCCTCATTTGAATGCTCATGGACAGGACAGTATAGAAACTTTCTGCCTTTTTATTATTTAATTCGTCCTCAAACAATTCCAATACATCTTCGCATAAAAAATATATTATAGACTCAATAAATTGAGTTATATAGGTTCTTTAGGAATTCGTAAAAAAAAACTTGTAAATAATACATTTTATTTTAAAGATAAATTGGACATCCTTTTAATAAAATGTAGAAACTTTAATAAAAGTGGAAAAAGGGGGAACAAACCCCTAAAATGTTATGCTGCTTGAATTTAAGGGGAGAAATTTCTGAAAATTCGGTTGCTTTGAAAAATATTATAGAAATTAGACTAAAAATTCCTTTCATTTTTTAGGTCACAGGTTATTCAATGTTATTCATTAAAAATCAATCATCATTCTTATGTATTCATTTTTCCAAGTAAAACAACTTGAAAAAGACATTTAAATGTCATTCATTCGACTTTAAATAAATGTTTCTTGATTTATTTTATACCATACAAAATAAATTAATATTTCTATCACAACTTGTAAAAATTATTATAAATTGATAAGAAAAATATATAAATACAATTGATTTTTACATATTAGAATATTTCAATATGTGGTGTTTATTTTTTTTTTTTTTTATAAGAAATCAAATATATATATATATATATATATATATAATCAAATATAAAAATAAAACAAATATAAATATTTAAATATTACTAAACATTTTTGAGAGATAAATAAAATAACTTTGTTTTATGAACCACTTTTTATTGGCACAACCGACAAGTTTCGGCAACTACAAATTGCACTCTTTGTTTATTTATTTATTTTCGCATAGATTTACAAAAAAGGGCGTCTAGTCATTGTCAAATTAAAACACAAAGACATGCACTTAGCCCTAAAAAGTAATGACACTTAACCCATGTCCAAACACTCAGTAATGCCCAATTCGTATTTACGTATTTAGCCGTTTTTCGACCGCCAGCCAGCAAGGCATGACATTTAGAATCGAAACCAAAATGCATGTTTGTGTCATGAAAACGTCTAAAAACCTTTTAAAAAAATGAAGTCAAAAGGATTTAAAATTTGTTCATGAGTGATTAACAAAGCTTAAACCAATCAATATCCTAGCGGCGTAATTACGAAGCTTTTCTTACTTACAAAGCTGCACTGATAGGAATACATGTTCAAAATATAATGAATGTAAGCTGTAATTATGCAGCCCTGGTAGAAATAAACAAACTTAGTAACCATGGGTACGTTATCGGGTCACTACTTTTTAAAATATTTTACAGTTAAGGGGGCGTCTATGTATTAATATGTCGATAAGCCCCACTTCAGCTATTTATCTGAGAGAGCTCTTCCAACCTCTGTCACTACATGAACCATCTCTTCGTTCTGGTAACGAGAGAACCGTACTCATTCCCCGCTCTGATTTTTTTGCCTCGTTTTTCACAGTAGTAGCTGCTTGATTATGGAATAATCTACCCACTTATGTCAGAGACGTCCATTTTTTATTTACAATTAAATCAAGATTGAAATGTCACCATCGAAATATTTGAGTTGCTCCTTTCTTCTTCTATTGTCTTTCCCATTTTCTTTCCTCTTTTTATAGTAAAGTGTAGATTTTTAGTTAATTTTTGCTCCAAATTTTTGTGTTTAATTTTCAGATTCTGTATTAAAACCTAGAATATATCTACGTACTTGTAACTTTCTCAAACTGATTGGTTTAGGTAAGTTAGAAAAAAATTGTCTCAAGGTAGTAAGCCCGCCCTCATATGTATAAAAATGTATATGTACATAAAGTGTTAAATAAATAAATATACGCATCATTCGAAATTAAACGTTAAAACTCAACGTCATGGACTTTGAACATTTTTTATGTAATTTTCCAACATCTAAACAAAATCAATAGCGTATTTGGCATTCTGATGCGCGGTCTGACATAACACATATCGCTCAGTTGTAACAGTGGGCTAATTTTTCATTTTTTTATTTTTTTTTTATCAAAAAGTATAAAAAATTGAAATGCGAATTATCAAGTCCTACTGAACTGTATAAAATGCAGTTTGTCAGCAGGTGTTTTTAGTTAAGTTCTAATATTTATACATAATCTTATCTCTTAAATTTTACACCATATACACACGTTAACTACTGTAGTAGCATTTTATTTTTATCAAACAAAGAAAACATAGATAAACTAACTGTATTACAAAATAAAGCCTTTAGATTCATTTTGAAAAAAAAACAGATACACGAGGGTAAAGTCGATGGTAAATGAAATGAAATTATTAACATATAAACAAATAATATTTTACAATACAATGATATTTGTTCATAAAATTATAAACTCTAATAAAAAAACAGAATTTTGGAAAAAATTGATCGGAACCAGCATGAACACGATCTCAATACTAGAGAAAAGAACAAAATTAGACTTCCATTTAGGAAAAAGGCAAAGTCACAGAATTCAATTTTATTTAAAGCAATTAAAAAGTATTACGAAATGGAAAAAAATATTTATGAAGAAAAAAACGTATCGAAATTTAAAATAATGGTCAAGACATATGTGATAAACAATTTATAAATAAAATATATTTGCAATGTTATTATTAGAACACACATGACAATATGTATGATATGTGTGCCCTACTTTAAGATTTAAATAAATAAATATAAAAACTCATTTTACTATGGAAAAAGAAATATGTATTCTTCTTACAAGTAGAAAAAAAAATTGTCAAAAAAAAAAAAAAATTTCAATTTATGAAACAACGTTCTAAATACCAGATTCTCAGCATACCTCTTTCTCTTGAGCCTGATATTTTTTTTTTTTATGTTTTATATTTAATGGAAGCATATTATAAATTTTTAGTATATTGAACTAGTGTTCTTTTCCCGTATTTATTATTAAATTTAGGGAGAGCTAGTCCATCTACACTAGTGAACCGAGTATGATATCAATGCTCGAATTTATTTCTATTTTCAGATAGAGACGTATGCTGAGAAACCGGGTTATTTAATTACTTTATTATTAAGCATGTTCAAGTTTATTGAACGAATAAATTATACATATTCACTGCTAGTATGTTCGATCAGGAGCCGCCTGTGTTTAGTATACAATGAAAGCATCCACCCCTTTCCCGAAACTGTTCATAAAGACTTGAGTCTTTCTTCTGTCAATATCAATTTTTTTTTTAAAACTAATTAAGCGAAAATTTAATATTTCTTTACAATCAAACCGCGAAAATAACAAAACAAATAAACTTTAAAAACTTTCATTGTACCCCTCACTGCAGTATTGTCAGTTTATGATCAATCAAATACGCATGGTCAGCACAATCACCTTTTTCTAATTTCCCAGTATGACAGTGGAGGAATACAGTGTTTGTTCCAAATTGAGACCGCGGCCGCGCGCTCCAGATCCCGCATCGGAAAGGAAGAAGAACGTAGTAATACAAACAAATCAATCAACGACACGAAACCCAAATACATATAGGAAACATTAAAATAATTTGCCCTTTACAACATGCACTCAATCAACAGAAGAAAAACAATACGTATCTATAACAAATCACAGTGGAATATCAAATTATCAAGACGCTACCGGCAAAATCCTAACACAGATCTTAACATGATCCCTATCGAACCCAGGTGAAATTACTTTTTGTCATATTACTGAATTCCTCGCCAAAACCATTTTCCTAATACCAACAGTAGAAACAATCCTAAGCAAAGATCTTAATCGTCCTAACAATCTCACAGACCTTAAAGCAGACGAAACGGGTCCTAGAGCATGGTCGGCGCGTGGTTTTCGTGTTTAGTATAATATATTTTTCTCGTACGCTGTATTCTGTATTGTAGTAGCCGGCTACTGATAAGCTTAAATAATACAATTTAACATTTAACTGAGGCGAACTTGATACGATTATAGCAATACGAAGGTTAAAAAAACAAATCACTATCGAAATTCTCCGATTGAAGAATATAAAATTAGAAAATTGGACGCAATTACTCCATGAGTTTCTACACATACATATAACTTACATGTTATAGTGTTTACGTTTTATGGGGTGACCATGACCTTGATCTCAATAAACGGACACGACTATCTAACAATTTATTATTCCATCGAATTTAAAGTGCGATTAGGATTATGTTATTATCGTGTACGACTGAAATGGCGTAATATTTTTTACAATGTCACATGGTTTATGTGAAAATGTTATGTTAGAGTATAATGATTTCATTTGCGTGATGTGTTCTTTTTTTCATATCAAATACGCTCAAAATAATACGCATCAACATAGTTTATTTTCTTATTTTGCGTCGCGTCAATTTGATGCCAAGTACTTTACTAATTTGCTCAAGAACTCAATACCAAGTGTTGAAGTTTCCAGAAATATTAGGCACTGGGTGCAAAATACGCCTCCATTCCGTAAGTCCAAATGAGGGCAGCCATTATCGAGAACTCCATCAATTTGTTCAACACCAGTTTTTAACGTTCAATAATTTTATGTTAAATGTTCCCATTGAAGAGCTGGACTATACATGTAAATTAAAGCAGTAAAAATTATTACGCATTAATGACCTAAGGGAAATTTCGTATTTAGTGCCGTTTTTCATAATATTAAATATTTTTTTATGTGAGACAGTGTTAAACGCTGCAAATTATTACCTTATCTTTTGATTCGCACAGTTTTCACCTGTTTAGAGTCTGAACATGTCAAACAAACACGGTACTAACGAAAATTTATTTATTTCATCCTTATTGAAATGAAAATCGACTACAGATGAAATGGATATCCGTTAACTATCCGGTATCCGGACTATCCGGCCTAATTTTACTATTAGGTTGGATACTAAACAGTAGCCCAATGTCCGGCGGATACCAAACATTCAATAAACTGCTGAACTGAAATCAACGGCTCTAAATTGATGATTTATTGATGCCGACCGTAAAATTAAGTAACTCTTATTATTTTTAAATTTGACATTTTGCATAAGAACGCTTTGAATGTACTGAAAATATCGCGACAAGTCAAATACAATGGGCTGGATATCCGGCTAACCGGCCTAGGAGCTCGCCGATTATCCGGTATCCAGCCAAACCATTATCCGTTTCATCACTAATTGATAAGTTTTAAGCATTTTTTTTCAAACTTTAATTACTAACTATATAAAGTACCTATCTACTGTCTCTGGCGCTGATTACCAATATAAAAGAATACATATTGGTACAATCTGTTCCCCCGAGTTGATTTAGTTGTTTTTTTTGTATGCT
The DNA here is from genome assembly GCF_059751315.1 of Micrasema longulum. Classification (NCBI taxonomy): domain Eukaryota; kingdom Metazoa; phylum Arthropoda; class Insecta; order Trichoptera; family Brachycentridae; genus Micrasema; species Micrasema longulum. The sequence continues at coordinate 256,965 of NW_028278121.1, forward strand.
AAAGTTATAAAAATTAAATGTTTATGATTTCTTTTTGATTTTAGAGCTCATCTCACCGGATGACACTCCGTATTAATTCTCCAATTCAATAGATTTATATTGATTCCCTGGTATTAAATATGTATACTTATTTATGCAATTAATTTAAACAATAAAACAAATATTTAAAATTATAAAACAATTATGGACAGACTAAATCATGATCTCAATAATGTATCACTGTGGCTAAAAATTAATAAATTAAAATTAAATGTTAACAAAACTAAATATATGAATAAAGGAAACAAAAGAATAGAAATTACACCATCGATTGTAATAGAAAATGAAAAACTTAATGAAGTCACTGAAATTAAATATTTAGGTGTAATGTTGGATTCAAAACTTACATTTCACCAAAACGCTAAGATGGTAATAAATAAGATTGCAAAAAAAAATCAATTTTGGGAAGGATCAGAAGATTTATTGATAAGGACTCTTGCAAAACTATTTACAAAGCAATTATTGAACCACGCGTTAACTACTGTAGTAGCATTTTATTTTTATCAAACAAAGAAAACATAGAAAAACTAACTGTATTACAAAATAAAGCCTTTAGAATCATTTTGAAAAAAAAAACAGATACACGAGGATAAAGTCAATGGTAAATGAAATGAAATTATTAACATATAAACAAATAATATTTTACAATACAATGATATTTGTTCATAAAATTATAAACTCTAATAAAAAAACAGAATTTTGGCAAAAAATTGATCGGAACCAGCATGAACACGATCACAATACTAGAGAAAAGAACAAAATTAGACTTCCATTTAGGAAAAAGGCAAAGTCACAAAATTCAATTTTATTTAAAGCAATTAAAAAGTATTACGAAATGGAAAAAAATATTTATGAAGAAAAAAACATATCAAAATTTAAAATAATGGTCAAGACATATGTGATAAACAATTTATAAATAAAATATATTTGCAATGTTATTATTAGAACACACATAACAATATGTATGATATGTGTGCCCTACTTTAAGATTTAAGATTTGAATTTAAATAAATAATTGATATTTAATTAACATCACACAATGACAGGTAACAAGCTTTGTAAATGCTCAATCTTTTGCTTTGTTTCTGTTGAATGTACAAGTTATTTTTGTTAAATATCACAAGCAAAACAAATGTTTGTCGCAGGAGGCAAATCTAGCAGTTTACAATGGAGTTCTAGTGCCAACTCTAAGGTATGGGAGCAAAGTATAGAGTTGGGAAAATAATAATGAATGTAGGTTAAATGCTGTCCTAATACAATCCTCAGGCGAATGTGTGGTAAAACTATGTATGATAGGTGCACAAATATCGCGATCCGTGAACAATGTAAGGCTGAGACATGCATTATTGACAGAATCAGGAAAGGGGTACTGAGTTGGTTTGGACATGTAGAGCGAATGGACACCGAAATAACGGCTTAAAAGATCTACGATGCGAACGTTGATGAATGCAGAAAATAAGAAAGACCGATAAAGACATGGCACGATCAAGTCCATCAAATACTTGAAGATAGGCATGTCAAGAGTAGGAATAATCGGCATGGTGTATGAATGTACAGGAAGCGAGGTCCGTATGCAAAGACCAAATGATATGGCGGTTCTATCCTCTCTGCCTACCCCTAAGGAGAAACAGCGTGATGGTTTAATGGTTGGTTTATTTCATAAATAATAACTTGTTTGTTTTTATTACCTTATCATTGTTTTTTATTTTTTACTATTAAATCAAATTGCATTGTAGTATTGGCAAATACGCATTTCATGTATACATATTTTTATTTCTTCCCTTTTCACGATAATATATGCTTGCTTGTTTATTACTTTAACTTAAATGTGTCTTTTTTGCTTACCGTAACACTTTATTTACTTTGTTCGCTTTACAGAATTTATTAAATAAGCTTATATCTTTGCATTTTTGTTTATTTGCTTACTGTTTTTTTTGCATACCTGTGTTATTATTGTTTTTCGTTTAATTTGCAAAACTTTTTATTATATCCTTTCAAACTAATTTTACAATTTTTTTCTGTATATTCTGTGTTTATTCTTTAGTATGTAAGCGTTTATTTTATTTTTATTTTTTAAAAATGCCTTTTGGGCGTTAATGAACAAAATAAATAAATAAATAAAATAAATAAGCTTTTTTGAACTGTGATAGCACCTAAATAATTATAAATCTGTTTTTAATTATTATTACACCCGACACATAAATAAAAAGAAATAAACTTATTACGTTACTACTATAAATAATTTGGAGATATTAAATTTTTTAATAAACTAAAGATATGAGAATACGCTGCAAATTAAAGCATTATCTTTTTCGTGTAGTAACTATACAGTTTACAGTATACATCATGCGTTAGACCGTGGCGGAATTGAGTTGTGTTTTAAAGGTTATTTAGTAAGTAAGAAGTCGCTGAACTTAATATATTTATTTTTGGTTGGTTACTGATATCATCAAAATATAAATGACTGTATTTATTTTTAATTCACTTTAAGAAATCTTATCTTCAAGACGAATTAATTAGGGAAAAAGAAACGAAACGAATTATTTTTTATCAGTCGCCGAAAAATAAATTTGTATGCTTAACAAAATTATAGTATTTTACATTTTTAATATGATAAAAGATATCTCAACTGTTTCAAAAAACGTTATTAAGAACGGAAAATGAAAGTCTAGGTATTCATTTCATTATATTTTACAGAAACATACAGTAAACAATTATCAAATGACATAATAAAGACAAGGTTTAAAGACAGACAACCGAAATTTCTAAATAAAAATTATTCATATTAAATTATGGTCCAACAAAAGTGTGTGTTAGTGTGTATTTATGTGGGAGTAAGTGTTTAGGTGTGTGGAAGCGTGAGCATCATTAAAAAGCAAGAGGGAGCGTATCGCAGCCAGACAAAATGGGTATTAATTTATTTTTAGATGAATTTATTTATTTTATTTATTTGTTTATTTATAATCATTATATTACATATACAAAATTATTATACACGGAATTAAATTTTTTGTTTGGGCTTTTGTGATTTCCAAAAATATTTGAGTATCATATTTGTTTACCGAATGTCCGAAGACGGCATATAAAACTAGGCGTTTTTAAGAGTTTTTGGATGTTCCTAGCTCTTGTGAGAAACAATCTATCAATAAAGCAAAATTATTAGAACATGCCATTGGTAAATATCCAGGAAGAAAATACGTTTGTATGAAAAAAAGACAGACAGCGTTTTCTTATAGTATGTACGTGTTGCCACAGCTAGCGATTTCTCGGAACAGCATAACAGTAGCTGAAACCAATGGCGAGATTATTTATTTAGTCTACTTCACGTATCCTGCCCCCTCTACAGCAAGGACACGAACCCGGACCTACCTGAATACCTGACAATGTGACGTCACGCCACAACTCAACTCCATCCAAATGTAACAAGTATCTATCTATTAATGTTATTGTATTCGTACAGTAAGTACTTTGTACACTTAGAAGACGGATGTAGAGGCACAAGAAAAGATTGATACAGCGCAATATAAAAAGAAACACACAATCATGTATTGTTATTGTTATTAATAAATAAAGTTTACTGGTTTCTAACACATTTTATCACGGTTAACGTATTACAACAAATGTGAATAAAATTTCAGAGAATGAAAAATGGATATCTAGGCATTTACCGGTTTTGCGGTAGTCGTCACTTTCCACGCTGTAACATTCACGATTCTACCGTTTATTTATTTATTTTTACACTTCGTATACATTGGGCAGGCATATTTCTTTAAAGAGATATCTTTCTGCCTACCCAAACCGTTCAGTTTGAGAAAGTTACAAGTTAATTTTCATATTCTAAGAAATTATATTTAATCGTATTATTTTAAACAAAAATAAAAATTTACTAAAAAAAAAAACTTACTACGAAGACAGGTGAGGAGATGGGAAGGAAAAAAGAAGGAGTCAGGAACCATTCAAATATTTAGATAGTGACATTTCAATATTTAATTATTTATTTTATTTAAAACTTCAATACAAAGAATAATTAAAACTTTGGCAGAGTTATTGCTAAAAGTAATATATTCCAGCCAACCAAAAAAAAGACTTGTCAAAAGAAGAGATTAGTCAAAAATGTGTACTAAAAAACCGTAAATATACAATATATTAAAATAAACAAACATAAGATAAAATAATATTAAAAAAACCTAATTCTTGCAAAATAACAGCTGTTTTTTAATTGCGAGATAAGGCTTGCACATATTAACATTCCTGCAATTTAAAATAAAAGTACATTTTGTTATACATATTAAATAATGAAGAATGTGGGATTAGATAATGAGTTTAGAAAGAAATAGAAAAAGAAACCATAAAAAGGAAAATGGATAAAAAAAACAGATTTGAGAAAAAAAAAGGAGGAAAAACTCAAGATTCTGGGGATATATAATTATGTTGTAGGCATTTTTTGAAGGTGGCTAGAGAAAGTGCATTATTTATATGAAGAGCTAGCTTATTTCAAAGTCTAGTAGCTTAGACGGAAAAAAATAGCTGAAAAATGGTGTGCTATGTCGAGAAATGGAAAATGTTCTCTCCTGAGAAGAGCCAAGCGAAAGACCATGATAAGAAAGGTAAATGAAGTTCTCAGCAAGATATTTTGGAGCGAAAAGATTGTGAAGAATGTTATAAAGAAGTGAGAGAGATTGAAAGTTTATGCGCTGATAAAAATGAAGTTACTTGAGCTCAGACCAAAAGGGTGATTACATGGTCATACTTTTTGAGATTGAAAATAAAGCAGATGCTTTGATTCTGCAAACGCTCCAGACGATTTATGAGCTTCGTATTAGCGTCAAGATAACAAATATTAGCATGAAAAGACAATATAATAGATTAGGACAGATTTTTTTTGGTTGTGGTCAGAAGAAAATTCTGCATTTTTTTCAGTGAATAGAGGGTACGATGAAACTTTTTCGTAACCTCGGTAATTTGTTTTTGCCACGTTTAGTGTTGGTCCATAATAATGCCGAGATTTTTAACTGTTTTTGTGAAAGGAATAACATTTTGGTAATATTGATTTAAGTGTTAATAAAGAAGGAGGCGTCTCTGACTTTAATTTCACAACCGATCAGCTACTACTGTGAAAGAGGAGGCTATAAAATTAAAGCGGTAAAATGACATTAAAAGAGTTCTCTCGTTACTAGAGCGAAGAGATAGTCCATGTTGCGGTAGAGGTTGGAAGAGCTCTCTCAGATTAACAGGCGAAGTAGGATTATTTAAAAACTATTGTGAAGAAGTGATAGAATGTGAATGTTTCTTCTATGCCTGATGCTGAGCCAGTATAGTTGCGTACGATATTCGGTTATGTGGTCGAATTTGCGAAGATTAAAGATATAACGTATACAAACATTATGTAATCGTTCCAACTTATCAAGCAATTCAGAGTTAACATCTAGATAACATACATCTGCATAATCAAGAAGTGGAAAAAGTAAGCTCTGGACTAATATTTGCTTAACATGCCGTTGGTTGTTCGAAAATCATTTTTTTTTCTGAATTCAAAGAGCTGAAACCTTTATGGATGCGAGAGAGATTCGTCTGACTGGATTATTATTTCACCTACATACTGGAAAACTCCTGAATATATTTTCATTCGAAAAAAGTGTTGACATAAATCAAAATTTGGCTCACAAATCTAACATTTAAAAGGGTTATATACATATTGCATGTACTTTCGAAATAAATACGAATATTTAGTGTCGGGTTTTTAAATTATTTTTTACAAATCACTTTTGATGAGATTGAAAATTTTAGTTAAATCAAAGTACATTACGAAACTGTAGAGCTGAATAATGGCCGACATAAACACAAAATGTTGCCTATCATGCCGACGCCACGCCGGTTATTTTAAATCCTCATACCACTGCCGATATTCATTTTAAGGCCTTCGCTTGATTTCCTTTTTTATGATTTTCCTGAGGTTGGCAATCAAGTCCAAATAACTCTTCCACGGCTTTGGTTCTGTTTCACAAACGGAATTTTTTTCTTTATTAGACCGGACGCGGACAAAAACATTTAAAGTTTTCAAATCTAATGTTAGTTTTATTATTTATTTATCTCTGCCAAAATAATTTGAGAGTGAAACAATGGTTGACTTAAAAATGTCTTACTGTCGCTACTTGCTTTTTTGAATACTTTACCAGGGATAATAAGTACCTGTGAATGTATATTATGCATATACAAGTATGTTAATCGAATTATTTTAATGTTGTTATAGCCCTACGGGCACTTAAACCTTAATAAATCACTTAATTAACGAGTATATTACAAAACACTATTTAAAATTATTTGTAAACATTATTCTATTAATTTGTTCAAATGTATTCATATATTAAAACAAAAACGCCGAATAGATACGTTGACAAAATATACATTTTATATTTTTTTAAATATTATTGTTTTTATTATATATATTGAGGAAAATGTTTCAATTTTGCGCCCATTTTTATCTATTTGAAAACGGAAATGTTTGTATTATTTCATTAATTTATTTAAATGTATTAAAAATATCAAAACCATGACATCAGATAGGTACGTTGAAAAAATTTATATTATATTTATTTTAAATATCGCCCTTAGTATTTTATGTTGACCAAAATATTTAAATTGTGCGCTCATTTTATCTGGTCGAAAAAGCTGTGTGAAAAACGTTTTTTTTAAATATTATTACGATTCTTAAAAAATGTTAGTCTTTCTTTTAAATTTCCACAAAAATTTTTTTTTTTAATTGATGAAGTTTTTTTTTCTTCGAAATTTCCATAAAGTTAACTGTAAAATTTCATTTGTTTTAAAATACGTTCTTATGATTTCTCCAAATCAATATTAAATTTTGGGGGACATTTTCTAACAATTGTAAATAACTCACAAATAAAGAATGGGATCAATGTTGTGGTTGAGTGGGATGCGAACCTCGGACCTTTGATCCGCCACGGGACCAAAACTCGATTCTTAAATACGCTAATTATTTAGTTCCAGTTTCAAAATTTTACCTGGGATACACGAATGTGAGCCCATTTTATTGATAACTACACTAAAAATTATGGTTTTATCACTGTACTTCGGTGGTTAAAAGATTTTAAAATGTATGAGTTACTTATTACAGTTTATTATTCGACAGAAGCAGAAATCACCTGTAATAATTAGTTCTTTTAGAAAGCGTATGTACCGAGAATTATTTTCACACGTGTGCAGTATTTAGGGTCTACTGAGTCTGTTTATCATAAACATATTAGGAATTGTTGCATTCTTTTGCGTATCACTCGTACGGGCAGTGCGGCATAATGCCATACAGTAGCAATAACTGTAGAAATAATTTTCCTATGCCGCTTTCCATGATACTCCCCGGTTGGTAACACTGGTTCTGGCATACCATGTAAAAAATAATGTTATCCGTTTCCCGTACTAAAAGTCTTAACATTTCAATGGGGAAATATCCCATTTTTTTACATTTTTAAAGTGATAAAGGTCTATGATATACTCGTACTGTCAAGTAAAAAAAAAAAAATGCTAATTATTAGTGGCATAAAAAAAATGTAATTTTGAATTCCCGCAAAAACAGTCATTCCATTGGCCACGCCCTAATACGTCACGATTCATGTTTATTTGTTCCTGGCTATTGAAATTTGTTAAGAACTTTATCGCAAATTTTGACGTCACAACAACCAAGGCCAAACACGTCGCGTTTTTCTTGCAACGTATTTTTATTAAATAACATTTTTACATTTATGTATGAAAACATTTCTCCACAATATTCAAATTGATTTTGAAAATATAATTGATAATTCTAAACTTGTTTCATATATTTTATCAGTTTTCGTAGTTTGTGATATTTCCCTATTGTGAAACTACAAATTTTTTGTCAAGTTTAAGATCGATCTCGACAAATTAATTTTAGAGGAGGTAGATTTCAATATAAGAACAGGGAGAAAAATACTTTAATCTTAATATTATCCTTTCCTTCTTCATCTTTAAGAATGCCTCAGATCTGCATTATAGAAAAGTAGTTGTTTTTCTGATATGATGAAGTCCAACTGTTCGTCCTTCTCTTGGATGGTCTTTCAGGCGGACGTTGTTCAGATAGGATTTCACTGGCTGCAGTGTATACACGTTTGTCGCTGCTCATTCTATCTTCATGGTCTTTCCAGTATCTTCACCTGGATTAGCTCCATCGCACGGCACTAAAATACAATAAAGTTGCATATATGTTTTGTGGACTTGACTAATGCGTTCGACAAGGTGATGCTGAAATTCATTTTTAGAATACTACTAGAGAAGGGAATATCTTATAAAATAGACTATTTAAGATCTCTATACCAACGGCAAAACAAAAATAAAAGTTGTCATGAATTATCCAAGTAAATTCTAGAAGAACAGGAGTGTAGTCTTAACCCTTGTCGGTTTAATCTCATAACGTGTGAAATTATAGAAGATATGACTGGCTTGAGACTGGGTTATTAAATGGGCCTTTAAAATGATAATTATGATATTGTTTTCAAATGACGTAGCTAAGTCTGAGAATGACTTACAAATACTGAACTTAACATTCACCATGTTTTTCACGAAGTTCTGTATTATTTTACAGTTAAAACTATTTTGTTATAAATACCCTGGTATTGTCATTGAGGTACCTATATAACTAGGGTTAGCATAAGCGTTTGAAATATGGTCCCTCAACCTGCCGCTAATTGGTATATATGTTTGATAGAACGGAGTATAGTTTGTTGTGAGCAGTCACCGGCTACTTTTCTCCTCGCAATTACTAAAATGTCTATATGCGCGCTAAGATACTGCACAAATCGAAATGGAAAAGACAAAAAAAGCGGTGGTATTTCGTACCTTTCACCGGTAAGAAATGTTTTTATCTCAATCAAATACTTGTTTAAAATAACTATTTGATTGTTTTAAAATGTGTTACTAATATGTTATCATTCGTAAGCTCTCTCCTGTCTCTGTCCTGGTCAGTTAGTCCGGCGTATAGTGAAATGATAAACAAAGGTAACGCGTATGCGGAAGGGAGTGACATACTGAATAGAACTTACAGTAGGCCGATGTAAACGGTAAACGCTTTTTACTGTTCTACGTGTTTTGCTTTCCAAAGTCGACGTGATATGTATGATGTGCGGCACTTGCTCCCTCCGCTAGCCATTCCCTTTCTTTTTTAGCTCAGATATATTTGCAAGGTTATCTTTATAGATCAAATTTCAATGCGTATTGCCAAATATTATTTACCTACATGTAAGTATTTTTAATTCATTTTATATCAACTTCACCGTTGTATATCTGTGTATTTCTTTTTTTATACAATAATTCTTGATGTTTCGATTTGTTATATTTTTAAATATTTAATAAATTAATATACTCCAATAGTGTGTGGTTTAATAACTTTGAGCAATTCGTTAAATTCACTTTAAAAAAATCAGATAATATAATATATTACAATTTAATAAATAGGTACTATGTTCAAAATATCCAGGTTATCTGAAATTTTCTAGCCAATTAAATTTTACCAATTGTTTACCAAAATAAAGTTCAAAAACTGTTTTTTTATCAACTTAAACGACAAAATTAAATTTTTGAGTACTAAATTATGTTTTTAATTAAAAAAAAACCGCAGATGTTCTCATTAATTACGAACTTTTTATTTATCTTTTACTATTATAAGCCACTTACCCAGAATAAAGAGGCGGTGTTAATTATAATTACCAATAATAAAGAGTATCATTTTTTTAATGACCTTTGAAACTAGATTTAAGAACAGGGTAATTAATAACTAACCTATTGACTATCAGAATCTTTGAGTTATTAAACATCTTTAGCTGAAAACTAGTTTTTGGATTTGTACAAAACAGGTATGACCCCTTTCAAGTATTTTGACTACTAATTAAGAAATAAAGTTACATAATTATATTTCACTCGCATGTGGGAGAGTAAAATGAAAAATTTCAAAGGCAACTGCTGTTTTTTTTTTCATGAGAGATTGTACCAACCGAAAAAAGTAACCAAAAAAATGTCGAAATTAAACAAATGTATCGTTTTTGTCACTCTCAGCAATAATAATCAGTCTAGTCCAAAATTTACGTTTTTATAAATGTTATTTAATATTAGTAGATAACCACTTACCGACTTTACTATGTCTACCGGTTTGGAGACGTGCCCGTTTCTTCGTCAGGACACCAATGAAACCAACATGCAAACCAACATGCAAAACCCATAGTTGTTGCATAAAAATATAACGTCTCGAAACGTACGTACGTACGGTAGACATAGAAAAGTCGGTAAGTGGTTTTATACAAATATTAATTAACATTTATTAAAATGTTTGACCACAAAGTTAATGCTTTAAATATTAATAATATTTACGTTTTTAGTTTAAGAATGCAAAAATGTCCCCATATATTTGTACCGTCAACGGCATAATTCATAAAAGTATTTTTGTGACCTTAAAAGCAAAAATGACATTGCCCTGCTATATTTTGTTATTTAAATTCAAGAAATAATAGTGACATAACGATCAGGGTGTCATATTTTTTTTTCAATTAGTAGCATAAGTGAGTAAACTTTTAGTTGTGCCTTTGTTTTTGGAAATGTATGTTATTTCACTTAAAGCGCGGGTGTGTGTGTGTAACTGCACTCATATAAATGTGAGTTTTTAGAGTTAAGTCTCTATTGTTCCCGGGGTGCAAAGCGGACAGAAAAAGCTGCATATAAAAGTAAGACTTGCAGTCAAGGCATAAGAATGATCATCTTTCATTGGTGCATATTTGCCGCAGTTTCGTAATAAAGCAATTTAGATTATGGAATAATAATGACAATTATGAAATAATGAATCCTTTTTTTTCTCCTTCAATTTTTACTCACCATATGGAGTGTATGGATACCACCAGTCGTCTCGACTGAATCCTGTCCTGCGTCTGCTTTTTTGCATCACCCAAGAACAATCCAGCCTCCCGATGTTCACCTGAATACAGTCGCGGGACTATCGTTGATGGTCTTCCGGGGCCTGAATTTGGAGCCAGAATTATGATAAGCTGACTTAGTTTCAGTCGATCGCACTTTTCAAGATTTCAGGCTAAGAATTAGATAAGTAGTCGTCGAGTCGAAAGCACTTGTCTAGGATTACACAAAAACGAAAATATTTCAGTATAAAATCACTTTTTATATGGTTTAAAGTATATTGTCTATTCAGTGGTTTAAACAAATAAGAATATACGAAATTTGTGTACATATATTTTTTTAAATATTTATTCCTCAATATTTATAGTGTCTCCGTCTTTTTTTCAAAATTTTTTTCCGTCTAAGCTACTAGACTTTGAAATAAGCTAGCTCTTCATATAAATAATGCACTTTCTCTAGCCACCTTCAAAAAATGCCTACAACATAATTATATATCCCCAGAATCTTGAGTTTTTCCTCCTTTTTTTTTCTCAAATCTGTTTTTTTTATCCATTTTCCTTTTTTATGGTTTCTTTTTCTATTTCTTTCTAAACTCATTATCTAATCCTACATTCTTCATTATTTAATATGTATAACAAAATGTACTTTTATTTTAAATTGCAGGAATGTTAATATGTGCAAGCCTTATCTCGCAATTAAAAAAACAGCTGTTATTTTGAAAGAATTAGGTTTTTTTAATATTATTTTATCTTATGTTTGTTTATTTTAATATATTGTATATTTACGATTTTTTAGTACACATTTTTGACTAATCTCTTATTTTGACAAGTCTTTTTTTGGTTGGCTGAAATATATTACTTTTAGCAATAACTCTGCCAAAGTTTTAATTATTATTTGTATTGAAGTTTTAAATAAAATAAATAATTAAACATTGAAATGTCTATATTAACATGTATTACAAAACCTATTTTACTTCTAGGAATTTAAAAAAAACTCCCATGGGAGTGGTAAATGGTACTATAACATAATTTAATCACTGGTAAGCTGTCAGATGTGGAAAATATGAAGATCTGCATAATATGTAGAGTCCTTCGTTTTATAATATTTTGACAGTGGACTTATGCTCACGGGTCTATGCAATAGTAAGTTGACACAATTGTATTCAATTTCCATATATATATTTAAATATTTATTTTTTTACAATTTTAAACAATTAAGGGTCCATGAAACACTGTCGAGTAAAAAATATTTTATGTACAAAATATATATTATTAAAAATATTTTTTAAATTATTCTTTTGAATTCCCGCAGAAACGGTTCTTTGGCCACGCCCTTAAATCTTCTTGATTTAGTTAAATTTTGAACTTTGTTTGTAACCGTTTAAAATTTAATAGAACATCGTCACGAATCTTTAAATTTATTTTCTTATCCATATTATCCATAAGAACAATTAGTAAGTTCTCACAATATAAAATTGCTATTAAGAAATGGATAGTGGAGGTGGGTTGCGCTCGGATCGATGAGTGGATCAAGCCAAATAGGTAAAATGTGTGCACTGTTTATGCTTTTTTAAAATTGGTCTGTATAAATTGGTTATGTTTTTTAATGTTTATTATGTTAATTATAATTAGGTTAATTGGATTAATTACGTTTTTTTGTTGTTATTAGAAAGTCAAACATGGTAGTCATACTTATAAAATAATTAGTTTAAAATCTTTTATTTTATGACTAGGTTACAAGCATTTACTTATAACCTATCTTTCCTTCCTAATTGAACAAGAAAAAACGAGGAACATTCTGTGTTTTATTTTTTTTTATAATAAAATGTGACTTTAAAATCCCTTTATTAGTTTTTCAAAAGCTGCTTGCTCCTTAGAACGAAAATAAAGTAGATAATTAAAAATATCATAAAAATGTAGTACGTTACAATTTCGGAATAAGTTGTATACGACACGATCGTAATATAATGGGCTGAAGCAAAGTTATTTGAATTATTTTATTTTTTACAACTGCGTAAATTTTAAACGTTACGTAATAAATAAAAAAAACTTTGTATTTTACGACACAGACGTGTTTAATTTATTTTAATCCGTTAAAATGCCTAACAATAATATAAAACGACGTAGGCCGCGATTACAAACGCTATCTTCATCGGTACATATCGAGACAGTGTAAAATGAAATCAATGTTAAATTATATTTTCTTCAAATAAACAACATTGGATTTTTATATATTTGTTGAAAAATACGTTAGTATGTTAGTTGAGTTAAGTCACAACGTTATTAGTAAAGGATAAATTAAAAAAATATGGACATCCTAAAATTCCTATAATCGAAGCTTTACGATTTGTGAATTAAAACGCACACTTAAAGAATGTTGTATTTTTTACAATTATGTTTTTCCTTTTGACTTAAAAGCCACTGTCTTTAAAAAAATATTTTGGTTATATTTAGATTTTTTCAAACAAAATTTATTAATTATATTCAAGTTGCATATTTTAAAAAAAATAGTCTAAAATAAGAGAGTCCAGACAGTATAGTGTGTATCTCAAAGTAATAATTCTCTAGAGAAGCTCTATTGCATAGAACAAAAGCTTTCCAATTTTTTGGTTTGGTTTTAGTTTGGTTTTTAGTTTAACAACAAACATGTAATGGACGGTTTCGGATTGCGCTCGCAATTCTCAACATACGTACTTACAGCCCATTGTATTGCTGTGATATGTAGCTAACTTCATGATCAAAAGTCATAGAATCGTTTTCTCCGTACGGGCGACTCTATTAGGTTTTTAATTTTTTTTTTTAAGTTTTATTAATAAACCCTAACGGGTCACATACATTTAACAAAATATTTTTATTTTACAAATTCAAATTCTACATCATCATCATTCCCTTTCCGCACCTAATGGTGTATAGGGCACTGGATTGGTACACCAATCACAGCATATTTCGATCAATTTTGTTGCATGAAGGTAAGGTGATCAGTCTTACGATTTAGGTACCAGTCCAGGGATTATGGAATAAGTGTGAAAACACTCTTTAGAATCAATATTTCATATCAACCATGTCGGGAATCGAACTCGACACCTCGTGCATGGTAGGCAAACATGCTGACCATTACACCACGAGACCCAATACTGTTAATGATAATATTTTAAATATGTTTTGTAAAGGTTGTCTCAGTCTTTTGTTTAGTTTTGTCTGATAGTTTATTGTATAATTTCAGTCCTTCGTTTATTAGTCTAGACTGTCCTTGTCTCGTTTTAAAAGGTTGTGTATGGTATTCTTCTGATATTCTCGTTTTGTGTCCATGTTTACTACATTTTTTCAAGTGTTAGTTCTTAGTGTACATTTACATCAGTGGCTAATTTATGCATAATTTTTAAGGATTCTTGTTTATAGAGTTCAGTTACATTTAATTGCTTTGTTTGTTTCAAGAGGTCTTTAGTTGCTGTTAGATAAGGAAGGTCATTTAAGATATGTATTATGTCATATGTAAATTGTAAATTGAATCGCAAACTTAAATATTTGTAATTTTTTTTTTTTTAATAACCTTAATGACGAACTTCAACCCTACGGGAAAATGGATACCATAAATGTTTTCTTGCCCCCGGTAAAAATTGAAACATTAAATTTCATGGAAAAGTTTCCTGATAATTAAAAAAATATATGTATGTACATTTTGATAAAAACAAACTTCTTTGAACGACTTCACAGGTTCACATTAATCAACCAATGGTAAGAGAGTTATGGGAAGTTTCCGGTTTGCTTGCCGTCAATGGACCAATGGGCAGAACTGATCGAGAATAAGCGGAAGAGAACCTCTAACGTCACATGAGTTAGTTCAGAAATGCAAAATTTAAAAAAATCATGGCGCTGATAATACGACATATAAATTTTAGTTTTATTAATTTTGCCGTATTAGAAAATAAAAATAATTTAAAAAAATCACCGAACTTCCTCATTGTCGCCTGTATTTGAATGTAACCTTTTTATTTATTCTGTAAATTTTTTTTTGTAAAAGCCCTCTGGGTGTCCATTGAATAAAAATTCTCTTATTTATAACATTCATGGAGGAGGATCCAAAAATGTGTTTTTAGTAGTTAACTTTAGGTATATCATTATGTTTACACATGTTTATGTATAAAAAGTGTAATTATTTTTTTCTGTGTAGGCAGTTTTTTTTTACTCTCCTGTACAATATACCAAACCGCATTAAGCTTTAATTAATGAGATCCGATTAGATAGTGAATTTTTGTTTGCAATTGGAAAATATGTAAACAAAAGATCAGCAACCATCAGCTAATGCCAGTCACGCCACTTGTACGTGAAAATTTATATATCTGACTACCAACTAGATTATACAAATATCGTTGCTCTCAAACTTTGAAGCTATTCAACCAAAAATAAATAAAAACTGTTAATGAAATATTAAAACAAAAACAAACGAAAAATTCCAACTCCAAACTGATGTATTGTAAATAAATCTTAGTTAATGTTTGTATCAAATCAGTAACCAACTTTTCTATTCCTTCCGGTTTCTGGACATATTAACCGACCGTCTCTTCATTGGTACACTAATTACGATTTTTTTACTATTGATTGAAACGGCATTCACTTCGTAACATTGCATTATAAATTTCATGAAAATAAAACTTTGTTACCAGTGTTACACAATTTATTAATTTACAAGAACATTACTACAGTTTCGGGAGAGCACTCCTCCCATCGACGGGTGATATAGTTTTATATCACCCGCATATATATACGTGATAAATTGGGCGCAAACAATTAAAACGTCATGAAAATATTTTTTTAGGAGTATTTTCTATAAATAAAATAATATAATAATAAAACGTTATAAAATAGGTATCGTAATTGAAAAAGGGAAATATTTTGAGAGATGTCATTGAATTAAATTTTACAGCGCATGAGGGTGAATTGTGGAATATTAAAAAAAAAATATTCAAGATTGATAAATTTTGGAGGATGTTCCATTGGAATCGCTAAAACGATAAACGCTCTCAGTGAGAAACTATATTGCGTCGGTTTTAACCTCAGAGTAATAATTCGCTCTCGCTTAAAGAGGAGCCCTTTAGCTCAATTGCACAGAAAAAAAACGTTCCGAATTTTTGGTTTGGTTGTTAGTTTTTCAACAAACATGTTATGGTCGGTTTCGGTTTGCGCTTGCAGTTCTCAACCCGACCCGTTCAGACCCGTTGTATTGTTGTAAACTGTGTCTTATTTCGTGGTTGATAGTTCTAGAAAGATTTTTGACAAAATCGACGTCTCTATTAGCCAGTGGCGTATTAACAAGTGCGGCCATTGTAATTGAGCTGCAGGTCTAGAATTGCTCATAATATAATTGAAAAAGATGCGTACTACCAATTGGTTGCGAACCCTGCTGGTAGGACTCAAAACGTTCTATCATTAATAATATATGTTGAGACATTGATTATCTTTCAATAAATAAAATTGAGGAAACACTGTTCGTTGCTTAAAGTTAAAAGAAACATGTGCTAACTCTTGTGTTATTGACAACTAGTTATGTTGATGAGGCGATATTATTTAAGTCTCAGAGTGAATGAACTTGTTCTTACTTCAATATTTTTCTCGACACATTCATTAAACCGGCTATTTGATAATTACTTAAGTTGTTATTTTATCAAAATATTTGCCAAGCTCCGCAAATGAATAGCTTTCGGCCAAATATATATAATTAAACATTAAATAGAGGTACCCATATCATTTATAAAATTATATTTAGATTATAACATTTATCTTGGTACATGCATCGATTTTTGGTATATTATTAAAGTTGAGATTTATAGCTATTCCGTTTTTGTTTATCTATAACTAAAATTAGGAGTATACATATACTGGAGATTCCTCCCTTAACCAAGGCATCTGATTTTCGTGCCCTGGGGCATTATGTTAAAAACATGTTTTAGGCAATTTGATAACAATCATTAATAAAATAGTGTTCACACTAACAAATACGTATTTGACTACAGCTATCACATAACATAGAAACTCATGTTTTTTTTTTCTTTTTTTTCTCCTATGGGTAATTTTGTAAAAATATATTATTATTTATTTACTTAAAGGCAGTTTATGACACATTACTTGAGCGAGCAATTCGTTGACACAGACACATGAGTGTATATAATCACAAATATTATATATGATCAGAAATACAATAATATTTATTTTTAAAAAACTTATATATAGTACATCAATATGGTAAACAGTCAACTCGAACATTCGGAGATTCGGTTTCCCATTCAAATATCTCCCAGTAAGAAAAATCCATTCTTAAACTTCGCTATTAAAAATGGTTTTTACGCTTTTCCAAAATATCAAACACTCTCGGCGCGATAAAGGAGTAGGTAGGTTATATTATTTTTATGACAAACAAAATATTTAATCTAGACTGCAATATTCATAATTTTTGTTTTTCTTTTCTATTACGCGCGTGTTAATGTGTAAGTGTCTGTCAGTGAACCGTGTGTAGTAAACATAGAATTATTGTTTCATTTAAATTATTTATTGACAATTCTTGGTGTAATTCCATTGTAATGATGTAATAACTTATATTTACATATAAGTTATTAATTAAAAAAATACTTGGTACATTTCCACTTATTTATTTTGAGCAAATGGCGGAATATACGAACTAACATGTACTTGTCCTGGTTCATAAATAGGACAAAGCGGGAGAGCTATAAAATATAGAGTGAAAGAACATTTAGCTTCACATAGATTAAATAACGACTTATCAAACTATGCATCACATTTAAATGAATTTAAACATACTTTTGAGAAAGAAAAAAACATAAAAAATTTACATGTAGGACAAAAAGGTCAAAAGTTAGATAGATTGGAAATTTTGGAAATAAATAGGATAAAAAATAATAGCGATAGAATTTTAATAAATCAGCAGATATAATTTAAAAACTCACCCTTATTAGCTTCCTTAGTTAGACCTTGTACATTGTAATAAAACAATACATATTTTTCATAACTTAGAATATCCTCTTAAAGTACACCGCCAACACATGTTTCGATCATTTGTCTCACTCTGTTCCATTGCAATATTGCGTATTGTATTTTTTTCAACTTATTTTTAAATGTACCTACACTTAAGATAAAATTTAGTTTTATATAAATTATCCATACATTGTATAATATTCACCAGTCTGAAGATGCCCATTAGAGGGTGAAAGCGCTAATTGGTCAAAATAAATAAGTGGAAGTGTACCAAGTATTTTTTAAATTAATAACTTATATGTAAATATAAGTCGTTACATCATAGAATTTTTGTTTTTCCAAGCGTGCACATTTAAATAATATATATTGAAAAAAATGCTAACCATACGTAGGCAAAGCTAATTAAAGATTTGAATGGATTGTACGGGTACATGTTAATTCAAAATAGTAAATATTAATTGAATGGAGTTTAAAGCAAACTATTTTACATAAATCTCGATTACGTATTTTGACGTCGATGATAGATAAAATAATCAAAACGCCGCAGCCTTATCGGATCACTGTAGTCGACTGCTTTTCAATCGACTACAGTCGCATGGGTGGTTTAAGAATGCTGCCACTCGTCAATAGTGAAATATCACGTACTACGAATATCGATTAAAACATGTTGAAGAGATATGGCAAAATTAATTGTATATCCGAAATCAATATGGATATTGTGGCAAAATGTTTTTATAAATAACTTTTAAAATAAAATTGTGAACAAATATGTATCCTCAAAAACGCGACATGTTTGGCCTTGACTATTGTGACGTAAAGATTCGTGACGATGTTCTATTAAATTTTAAACGGTTACAAACAAAGTTCAAAATTTAACCAAATCAAGAAGATTTTAGGGCGTGGCCAATGAACCGTTTCTGCGGGAATTCAAAAGAATAATTTAAAAAATATTTTTAATAATATATATTTTGTACAAAAAATATTTTTTACTCGACAGTGTTTCATGGACCCTTAATTGTTTAAAATTGTAAAAAAATAAATATTTAAATATATATATGGAAATTGAATTCAATTGTGTCAACTTACTATTGCACAGACCCGTGAGCATAAGTCCACTGTCAAAATATTATAAAACGAAGGACTCTACATATTATGCAGATCTTCATATTTTCCACGTCTGACAGCTTACCAGTGATTAAATTATGTTATAGTACCATTTACCACTCCCATGGGAGTTTTTTTTAAATTCCTAGAAGTAAAATAGGTTTTGTAATACATGTTAATATATTTTATTAATAAATAATGGAAAACAAAATACCTCATTATAATATTATATACTTATATATGTATGTACCTAAATAATTTTATAATACAAATAATGCGTAATAAATAATTGTTTTTAAAGATACGTTGAGTTTACTGAAGCAGAATTAAAATTAATTTTAAAAATTAGTGATTATTTCTGACGTAAATTTTATTTCTGTAACTATGATTATTCCAGTGAATAATTATCATGTATTTTTCCAATAACATGCTAATTTTTATCAAACATTTAAGCATTTCAACATGACAACAGGTTGAAACTACTTTCATAAAATATCTCGTATCTTGGCGCATGCGTGAAGGACAAATTATTTTTCCACAAATAAATTATTGTTACTTTTACAAAGCAGGAGACAAAAAACGCAATAAATTATCTTAAATGCTGATATAGTGAACTTAAAAAAATGGACATGTTTTCTTGTTATAAATTATCATGTTTCAACACTAGAATGGCAGATACTTGAAGGGTTATACACGAACATCTCGAACAGTTTAGATATACAGGGTGTTCATTAAACCCTGTCACATCCAAAACCACGATGATCAGTATGAGCAAGAAGACATATTGGCACATTAAAATATTTTTTTAGAACAAATAAAATTAAAATTACGACATTTCTTAGGCAAACAGATGTTTACTAACTGAGGTGGATATGTTCTCATCATCACTACGCAGTATCATCTGCATGGCATGTGATGTTAATGACCTTATCTCCCTTAGTAGATTCACACCTTTTTTTATTTTTAATAGCGTTTTTTTTTAATGAATTTATTCTGCTTGTGTAAGAAAAGGTTTTAAGTGTATATATTGTTGTGCTATATTTAGTTATCAAGGTGCTAAACTTGCTTTGTTTCTTTGTTGTTCTCAATATGTGTTATTTTCTAAATGTTAACATTATTTATGTTTGAAATTAAGTTTTTGTAACTCCTGGAAATGTAATTCAACGTGTTATATTTGTAAAAAACTTTGTGTTACATGATTTATAAATAAAATAAAAATTAATAAAATAAAACGTAAAAAAAGCAAATTGTTGCTTACTTCTGTAGGGGAGAAACGAGGAGGGGGGAAGGGGGAGTCTGATAGGCCCATTTAACATGTGCAGCGCTTAGGGTAAGTTCCCCTCACGTCTCCCGTGCAGAAGTAAGCAACCATTTGTTTTTCAAATATTTTATTTAAAAAAAAATATTTTTGTTCTAAATTTTGTTTTTAATATGTTAATATGCCTTCTTGCCCATACTGATCATCATGGTTTTGGATGGAACAGGCTTTAGAGAACATCCTGTATATGTTTTATATATCATCAGAAATTGAAAATAAAGAAGTTTGAAAAGGTCATTAGTCTCAAAATTCGTTGTTAAATATATTTAGGATAGAACGATTTTGATATAAATATGTCCAAAGAACAAAACGCATCGGCGCGTTGCGGCAATACGAAATATTATTTTCACCATTTTGTATAAACTAAATGAGGAACTTAAGTCCTGCGGGAAATTGGATGCAAAAATGTTTTCTTGCGCGGTAAAAATTAAAGCATTTAATTGTACGGCAAAGTTTCTTGAAATGTGAGAAAAAAAAATTAAAAAAAAAAAAAACACACTACTTTGAACGACGTCACTGGTTCATATGAAACCAACCAATGATGTGAGAGCTGTGAAGGATATCCGGTTTGTTTACTGTAAACGAATCAATCGGGAGAACTGACAGAGAAGAACCGGTTATGTCACACGTGGAGTTATTTTAGAAATACAAAACTTTAAAAAATCATAAAGCTGATAATACGATACAAAGTTTTTTTATTTGTTAAAACATGTTGTTTACACGGTGAAATAACATAAATATTCGGTATTTTCAAGCCTAATGGTGGAGCATCACAGTAAAGTATTGCCCGGCGTAAAAATACAAAGATACCATTTGAATCGGGTTGTGGTCCTGTGGCTAATGTCTCGGACTCGCGGATCAAAGGTCCATAGTTGATTCCCATTTTCAAATAATGAGTTATTCACAACTCGTTGAAAATGGCCCTCAAAATGAAATATTTGGGTTAAGCATAAGCACGCAGATATTTATTTTAAAAAATTAAAAAAAACTCTCTGTCGGGAAATAGCAAGAACTTATTCAGGTTCTTTTTATTATGTTATGTTATTAATGTTTTTTTTTTGTATTTTGTAATTTACATTTTTATTTTAATTATTATTAGAGTATTTTGTTATTAATTCTGACTACTGTATTCTGAGTTTGTCCAAATGTTTGTAGACAAAATACTGGATTTCATCCCCTAGGGAGTCGTTAAGATTAACAAATTACAACAGAGATGGAGAATTTTTTATAGAATGGAAATATGGAAGTCTAGGCATTTACAGGGCTAATGACGTGTCGTTGACCCCTTTGTGGGTGAAATTCAGTCTTTTGTCTTCAAACGTTTGGACAAACTCAACATATTGTAATAAAACAAACTGGTCCAAGAAGTTTTAAAAAATTTAAAATTGTTTTCAGGCGTTGCCTTATATATTAAAAAATTCGATCAAATGAATTTCTTCACAACATTAAAGGTTTCATCTTTTTAATTTCACTTAAAACAACAGGTAGAAGAATTGAAGAAATATGGATGTTTATACATAGGCAAAATGGTAAATGTTACACAGTGTGTAAAGGGACAACTTAAACCATCTAACGAGAGGTCATAAGCCCTGTAAATGCCTAGACTTCCATATTCTCTTCTCTAAAATGTTCTCCATTTCTTTTGTAATTTGTTAATATTAATTTTAATCTTTAAATTTTGTTATTTTTTATTTTAAATATGTACATTTTTTTGTTCAATATTTTATATTTTCTCTTTAGTGTGAAAAACGATTTTTTCTATTATATTTGTAGAAAACTTTAATTAGATGTATGAAATATTATTTATTTGAATTTGTTCATACAATTTTTCTCGGAACCGGGTTGTGGTCCAAAGGTAGTATTGTGGAGTCACGGACCAAAGGTCCCAGGTTTAAATCCCACTCTACCACAACTCGATTTCCGTTTTTCCAGCACAAGTTATTTACGACTTTTAGGAAATGGTGTGAAAATTTAAATTTTTGAGTAAATAATAAGAACTCTAGTATTTTTCTTTTTTATTTTAAATAAAAAAAAGAAAATGGTGGTTTTCCTAATAAAAAATATATCAAATTGTTTTGGCATCATTCAATGGAAAAACACACATAATTTAAAAAGGACTTATCTAAAAAATGAAAATTCCTAGCTAGTCGAGACGTGAAATAAAAAAACCTCCGTTCATTGTTAAAACTGTAAAAAAAAAACAATATTTTCTTTGACTTACGAGTAAGTATGTTTGCTGCATAATAAAATTACCTTTAATATTATTAAACGTAGGTATTATAAAATTATCGTCTTAGTTTAATCTCCTTGGAAGATGATCTGATTCTGATTGTTGAAGATAAACCTGATAATAGCTAACAGTTAGTGTCTGGAAGATTAGGAGGTTATCAGTCATCATTACCGACACGCGACCATTGCAACATGGCGCCTAAATTAACATTATAATGACTTGTAAATTAAATCTGATTCAGATGATAATTCTTGTTTCCTTATTGCAATTAAATAGGAACATAAAACTGCATGGCGCTTTGGCGAGAAGTCAATGGTCAAATTTATTGCGTGAGGTAATTTTTATTTACAAAACTCTTCTTTCCAGAGGTATATTGATGGATTTTTTTGTCGTTTGTTATATTAATTATGTGTCGTTTAAACTGTTGAAAACAGCGTCGTACACGAAAGAAGTGCTGTATAATTATTTTAGTAATTTAAATTATTTTTAAAGTTTGCTTGCAAATCTGATTTTCTTTATTATAATGTTGTTCTTTGATTCTCTGATTTGGTATCCTCAATACAATATACATAAAAATGGAATTAAACATTTTTCAACATACAGTTTTCTTAGACAATTACTATACGCACGTAAACATTGTTATCTACCTTCCGTTACAAATACAAAAGCTACTAGATACTCCACCCTGATGCTGCAAAAAAATAAAAAAATAAATACAACCTTCGGTCAAAGAGGATTGGCCTATTACTCGGTTAAATCTACTTCCATTATCCATAAGGACAATAAGTAAGTTCTCACAATATAAAATTGCTATTAAGAATGGATAGTGAAGGTGGGTTGCGCACGGATCGATGAGTGGATCAAGCCAAATAGGTAAAATGTGTGTACTGTTTATGAAATTTGTTCCATTGGTCTAAATGAACTGGTTATGTTTTTTATGATTATTTTAGTTTTTTTATTGTTTATTATGTTAATGATAATTAGGTTAGTTACGTTTTTTTTGTTGTATTTATCATGTTAACTTTGTTAAATAGCTAATTTAAGGAATGTTCTCATTTTGTAAAACTTTTCTGTGATGTCTACAAATATTTGGAAACACTTTCTTTTGAAAAATGTATTTGCACTTTCGTTGAGTTGTACGTGTATTTTTCTTGTTTGTTATTGTTTTTGTTCTGGGGGAATAAATAATACAGATCTGAGCGGAGATAAGCCCGCCTCGCAGTACAGGGAATTGTCATTCCTATGTTCGATTCCTGGCCGGCTGGGTATGAAATATTGATTTAAAAGGGTTGTTAATTCAAATATTTCAGTGTTCCTAGAGTGACACTCAACCGAACGACATACGACTGAAAAAAATATCAAGAAAGGCTGCAATTCTTTAACATATTAATATTTTTTTATTGATAAATATATTTCATAAATGGTACATGTCCTTTTTAATCTATACAAATCTACTTTTATGCATCCAGTAAATGTTTTAACTAAAACTATTTACTATGTACTATTTCAATTAATATTTCATACACATTCACGAAAGTACAATTGCTTTTTAAGCAGTGCCGTTGTTGAGAGGACACGCGGTTTGAATTTTTGCGAGAAAGTGACGATATTCAAATACCTATTTACCGAAATAGTCTTTGCATATCTTCTTAACCATCAATTGGAGCACTAATTCGGTGCCTTATGCACCCTTGGGAGCGGATAGTAAAATAGTGATGATGTATTTTCCTTTTTTGGTAATAAATCTGACGTAATCTGATAATGTAAAATAAACACGAGTTTATTACTAAATATATTGTTTATTGCTAGAATCCGCGCGTGGGAAAATTATTTAGATCCAAAGTTCACAAATCTACGGAGAGTTCAATGAACGGATATATTTTAATCTAACACGTGATGTCAATACTATGAAGTATCAATTATCTTCACATTTGTTACATAAAACATTTTCAAAGCCATTTGATAAACAAATTATTAATATAATATATTTAAAAGCGCACAATATGATAATTATTATTACAACTACTTAAAATGTAATGATTGAGTAATATTCACAATGAAATAGCAATCGTTTTAGAGTTAATAGGGTAATATAACTGTTTTTTTTTATTTTCAAAGTAATAAAGGACTATGAAATACTTTCCAGTAAAAACTTTTTTTTTGTTAATTATTAGTAGCATAAAATTGATTTTAAATTTGTAATTTTGAATTCTCGCAAAAACGGTGATTCCATTGGCAACGACCTTAATACGTCACGATTCATATATCTTTGTTCGTGGCCGTTGTTATTTGGGTAAAACAATATCACGAATCTTGGCGTCACAACAACCAAAGCCAAACACGTCGCGTTTTTCTATGAACGTATTTTTATTGAATTTCTTTTTTACATTTATGTACGAAAACATTTCTCCAGAATAATTACATTAAATTTTAAAATACAATTAATTATTCTTAATCCATTTCAAATATTTTTATAGGTACTTGTAGTATGTGATGTTTCCCTATTATGATTTTGGTTTTTATCAGCAATGTTTAATGAATTGATAAATTATTTCTTAAGTATTATGGTAAAATTCAATTTAACTCATTTTTCGCCTGGATATGCCGTAGAAAGCAAAACATTTTACTGGCCATTTTTTTATTTGTTTTTATACAAATAACAGTTTTTTAAATAAAAACTAATCAAAATTATCGAATACGCTTAAGATGAAATGAGGCCACAGAGCAATTTGATGAATATGTATTTGAACATAGTTAATTGAAACATTGGACATTGAACGATAAAATAATTCAATTAATTTTGATTAAAATCGACAAAACCGAAGTCCCGTGTTTCCTATTTTTGCACCCCAGAACAGACGCGATTTGTTTTTTTTTAATTAACAGTTGAAGAAAAACTAATGGTGAATGTTACACAATATATAATTTGACCACTTAAACGACCCATCGACAGGTCATAAGCCCTGTAAATAAGACTTTGATATTCCTTTTTTCAAAGGTTTTCCCCCTCTGTTGCAACAAATTTAGAAATAAATTATTAAACTAGATTATAGAAACATGTTTGTTTTATTTTTAATTTACTTTAACAATTAAAAAAAACATTTATTTTTACATCTTTGTATGTTTCTGTTGCAATCGATTTGTTTTCATGTTCCTAAACATGTCACCAGAAGTCAAAATCTGCAATAAATTTATCAAATCTTGTAGGGGTTACTTTAGTTTTTATGCCCCAATGTCTAGAATGTGTAGATTAGTCAATTTGTCACACATCTTGTAATTCTTTGTCATAGATGTTCCGGCTTTTCGTAGATCTATTCGCAACTAAAACAATGTAGGATAAAGATGGATTGGCATGGTTGAGCTCGAAGTCTTATATGTTTATCGTGTTTATGAATATATTACATACCATTATTTTACTACCCTTGTTTGTCTTTGCTACATAGCTTTATGTTCTATTTGTTTAGTTTCTTGTACATGTGTTTCTTCAAATAACTGTGGTAATTAACTTAGACCGCATGTATAATGAATAAATATTAAATAACACAATTTTTTTATTTATTATTTATTCATTCATTTAATATTACACTCATATTAATGAACTTATTAAGGCTTTTTAGGCTGTGCCCATGTCAAGCCATAATAATTCAAAATAAAAAAATCACAGTAAAATTTATAAGATTAAATTATATTGACATGTGATGCAAAAGAATAATAATCCAGAAAAACAAGGTATGAGTAAAAATTAATAATATTCCAAATAATACAATGTAAAAAAAAAATCAAATGTGAATGTTAAAATATAAATGATTACTACTACTACTACTACCATCACGCCATTTCCCCGTAGGGGTAGGCAGAGAGAATGGACCGCCACACACGTCTATCCTGGCATACACTCCAAGCTTCTTCCACATTCATACATCTTGTCATACATGCTCTTCGGTTCTGTCTGCTTTTGACAAGACCAGACTTAAGATTTTGGTTTATCTGATCATGCCACGTCTTTCTTGGCCGTCCTCGTCTCACGTTACCGTTCATTTTCGCCAAATATACTTGTTTTACCATTCTTTCGTTGTCCTTTTTTTCTGCGTGACCAAACCATCTCAGAGACCCTTTCTTAATCTTATCAATAATACTTAACTTAGATTTACACTATCGCCTGATTTCATTATTTGTACAAATTGAGAATCATACATCATCAACAAAATAAAAGTAAAATATAGTGGTATTTAAAAAAAGTAAAAAATCATAGTATTATTAAAATTAATAAAAAAAGAATATATATCTATAAAAACATAATTGAGACCATAATTGAGATATGGTTTCTAGAAACCCACTACTATAGTAAGAAATATGAGTAAAAAATAATATGCCAAATAAGAGTGAGTACTAAATTAAATAATACAAAAATACATCATAAAAAAAACATACAAATATCTAATAAAAATGTCTGTAATCGAGCAAGATGCTCGTGTTTAGAAAGGGAGTTCGTTTGACAATTATTGCACACTTTTTTGTAATATTTATGCAAAACCTTTACAAAAATATTCATTGGAATATATAAATTACAAAAATCGGTTAATACTCGTATAATGCTGAATGGAAATTAGGATAGAGTGGGTTTCATTTGAACATCGAATCTTGGGTAAAGCCGCCAACTGTTGCAAGTTGTGATAGTGATTTGATGAACGTGTTGATATTTGGGTCCAGTAAGCTGTTGACTCGGGTTCGATGTCCCCTGCTGACATTATAACTTATTACCAATCAATACAATGTAGGCCCTCGGTTGGGCTTACTAACCTAAATGTAGTATGAAATATACATGTGTATAATTATAATCAATTAGACTTTTAACCTGTTATAAGTACATATTATGCAACTTTAATGGGTAGATTTTTGTTATTTTTTTAAAAAAGAAATACTAGTTCTTTTCATTTACCCAAATATTTAAATTTTCCGACCATTTCCTAAAAGTCGTAAATAACTTGTGTCGGAAAAATGGAAATGGAAATCGAGTTGTGGTAGAGTGGGATTTAAACCTAGGACCTTTGGTCCGTAAGTGCACAATTCTACAACGGGACCACAACCTGGTTTTTAATGACCCGGATTACCCGGTTTCCCGGATAACCCGGATTCTAGAGAGTGGTGCGGTGGTGTGGGACCCTGAAGAAGCCCATTACTCCCTAATGGTGGAGAGAATACACGAGAAGTTTCTTCGTTACCTGTTCATGAGAGATTTTCTTCTTCTCTTAGTGCCCTGTCAGGTATCCCCAACGTTGGCAATCGCTCTGGCAAAAGTATCTCTGTTCTGTGTTGCCCAGAAAATCTGCTCCACAGTCCAGTCCAGTCTCGTATATTTTAGAGCCAGGACATCTGTCTTTTTCAAGCCCCTCTGTGACCTTCAATCTTGCTTTTCAAAATTAAATAAAGCAAGTGGTATTTTTCTCCGCGCATTTTATGCCCCAGATATGAAATTTGAGAGATGAGAAAGTTTAGATACTACCAATTGCAGTACCCATCATTGTTCCTTTTAGGTATGCTTGGTATCACTAATTTGCGAACCGGACGGAGCATTGCCTTGCTTATGATGGCTTTAAACTTTTGAATGAGTTTATTAACAATCCCATTATTTAGGAGCGCATAAAACTATAAGTAACGAGGAACTATTTAAGAACTAAGCAACATAGACCATTTGTTCGTCCAGAATGTAGGACAAAACCGTTGGTGATGCCTATGGGGTCTGATTGGTCTGTTGGATAGCCTACCGATAGAGGTGGATCTTTTCCATGCTTAGATTACCAGTTTTAGACTTTTCCTCTCTTACTTTGTATCATTATAAAGTGCGGATATTATCCTTGGCTCTATCCGATCGAGTTTCTTCATAGTATGCTTGGCTACAACAGTTTGGAAACTAGATGGAATGTGTATTTGACTACACATTTTTATCGATTGTTGCGCGGTATTGTCGATAATCCTGAGATTATGATGAGCATTAGTTTGTATGTTCCTGATAATTATCTAAGACTGCGTCAGCATAGATTGTTTCATATTCCGATATACAGGACCAAACTGCCGATGGTTTGCCTGTTGAAAGGGCTACCGCTATGCTGAACCACATCGCTCTGGATATTGATCTGTTCCATGTATCCGAAGGGGTTTTCCGGAGCAGAATTCTCCTACTACTTTGACATGAATCTCTTTCACGTATTGAATGTATCTTTGTAATGTTTATGTTATATTTAAATAATTGAATTGAATTAAATAAGATTGAATAATTTAAATCAGTGATTTCCTTATAAATATGTGTGTAGATATGTATTTTATTTCTTCACATTGTTGCTGTTTTATTTCAGTTTAATGTTACAGTTGTCTTAGTTTGCTATAGTTTATATGGACCAATTGTTGTTCTTTATAAATCTGACGTGAAGTTTTTTTTAAACCTTTTTTTTGTAAATACTAATAATATATGTACAGTTTTATTGATAGTTATTTTAATGACAGTTGCTGTATTGTACAATTAATTAAATAAATAAATAAGTATTCTGTATGGAAGCTAAGTATTGAATTTGTAAAACATGAAGTACGCTAAATGCTTTCAAAACGCAATTTCTTAGGTAAATATGCGGTAAAACTTGTATAATAGGTCACAAATATCAAGATTCGTGCATTATGTAAGGCTGAGACAAGCATTATTGACAAAACGAATACATGTGTGATACGATGGTTTAGATATGTAGAGCTAATAGTCAGCAAAAGGACGACTAAAAGGATTAACGAAGCAAATGTTGATAGATTCAGAAAACGAGGAAGTCCGAGAAAGAAATAGCATGGCTAAATTCAACAAATAAGAGGGACAAGTGAAAAGTCGGAATAATCGCTGTGCGTGCGTGAGAAGATATATGAATGTAGAAAAAAACCGGGTTAGTCTGTATATTTTTTGTAATATGTGTCTTTTAATAAATAAATACGTATTTAGTTTTATCTCAATATACTTACAAGTGTTTGTGTATTATTATTATTGTAATGAGCGAAGATGATATATTTTAATTATGTTATTACATAACCTTACCTTTTTTTAAAATTCTTTTTTTTTTTTTATTAATAAAATTACGTAATATTAAACATTTTTTTTTATCACGATCTACTTTTATATATTTAGTTTTAAATGTAAATTTTAAACAAGAGGCTGGCTCTTGCGCTTGAAGAGTTATGAAAATATATTTTTAGCTACGCAGAGAGCTGGTGATATTTCTCTATGAAAATTGGGGGAAATTTTCGTGTTATTGAATAATGCTGAGATGTCTTTTAGATAATACTGAGAAGTTCCCATAGTACAATAAAAAAATTTAAGTGTAAAAACTGGATTTAGGTGTACCTCTAAAACCTGCCCATTAAGCTTGTGGCATTAAACGGATCACAACAGCCAAACCAATAGAAACATTAGTTTGCAAAATAGAAAACATCCTGTTAATTTATGAATAAGTTATTAAACATGAGGCTCCCTGATGCTATACAAAAAAGAGAACTGCACATCGAACTGACTTCACACTAAAACGTCCTGTTTTTCGAACCCCAAAACTGTTCCTGTTTAGTTGTTTATTTTTAAGAAAGAGGATAGAGAAAAAAAATTCTAAAGAAATGATCGTAACTCCTTGAAACAATTTTTTTTCTTAAAATCAAAGCTATAGAAACACGTCAATAGCGTGCAAAAATACACTGCTCAAGTGCCATAATCCACGGAGAAAATACGGGAATACGTTTATACGAAGAAAAGTGAGACCGCGCTTCCTCTTCAAGAATTTGGGTTAACTTCTCGTCGCCCCACTAGCAAACTCAAGTAAGCTTCCCAAATTGTAAAGAAACGTCTTAAATGTGTAAAAAAAAATTAAATGAATATCATTGAAGAAGTCTGGAAAAGAGAATTGATTCTGAATAATCATAAACAATTTAGTAATTTACTTTTAATTATAATTTCATTTTATTTATTTCGAATACAAACAGATGTACAGGTTAAATGAATATTAAAAAAAAAAAATTATCCAAAATGTATACATAGTAGAGCCTGCCATCCAATTATATGTATTCACTAAATAATACTGTAATAAAGCGACGACGGCTTGAAGTTTAAACTATATAAATAATAAATATACTATATATTAAAATAAGATAAATATGGACAAAACAAGGAGATAGTAGAAAGGAAAAGAAGGAAATTGATAAGGAGTGGTAAAGGATGATTGAAGGAAAGTGAGAGCGGAAAATTGCATTTGATTTAATGATTAAACGAATTTTGAATGAAGAGCACGAATCAAGCCTATTAATTCTCTTCTGTACATATTGTATGGAGTGTTAAATATATCAAGACTATTAATTTTTTTGTTAAATGTTTTACATATACGAGGGAGTGTAGAATGTTTCAGATGATTAGTTTTAAATTTACGAATATAGAAAATATCAGAGAGTCTAGTTGGCCTGGAGGGGACACGGTATGCAAGTAGATTAATGAGTTCCGGGGAATCGAATTTATTATTGGCAATTTTATAAAGCAGGATCTGATCAAACATATCTCTTTTCAAATATGTCTTGTAATACCTCACATGAAATCAATTGTACTGAGATTTTTTTTTCTCCACATTAAGTCTTATAATATGCCACTGTATGTATCCATAGTGAGATTTGTATTTTAGTGTAATTAGTGTCCTGACTAAGAGAGGGGTATGTCTCGAAACTGATAGACAAAGAAAAGTCGGTATGTGCTTACATACAAATATTTACTAACATTTATTTAAATTATAATAATAAAAATACGTTTATGGTTTTATACCACTCTAGTTTATAAATTTTTACCAATGACCGGGCTTTGTCGTTACCGAGATCGTCAGACAAACGGTCTCGACCAAACCAGGTCAATGGTAAAAATGTATAAATAAAAGTGGAATAAAAGTTACGAAACTGTTTAAAACTGTTGAAATTGTTTAAAACTAATTATTAATGTCGTAATGAAACTTTCTTTTTCATACATTTTTTTCTCTGTTCTTGGTGTGTATTGTTATTATTCTATATTTTTCTGAAATTAATGTGTCAAATATTTTTGTGTACCAGATATTATATTATTATAAAACATATTATATTTTACAAAAAAGCATTGTTTATTTTTTAAATTATTACTTACTACGTTTGTACTTCCTTGTATACGTTTTGTAAATGCCCCTTGAGCGTATTGTACAATTGAATGAATAAATAAAATAAATAAAAACTATCTACGTATTTTTATTATTTTAATTAAAATGCAGTTCCACCAAAAAAACTCAATTTATTTTAATAAAATTACAAATTATTTTATTATAATTACTTATTTAGACAGTTATTTTATTGAATGCCGTTAAAACTATCCCGTTTTATCAGTGTGTAAATAATCAAGGTCGTTTGTTATTATTCTTCGATAAAATCTTCAGAGCTGATCATTACACATGCTATCATTAAAAACATAAGTTAGTTCTTGAGTACGTTAAACAGTGCTTTTCAAATGATGTTCCGGGAGAAAAATGACAAAAAATACTTGTAATCACATCAACAGAATGCCTTAATCAACAGCGGGACTGATATCGAAGTAAAAATATTTCATAGATGTCTCATACGAGAAGAAAGAGTTATGAGGTTTGTAGAAATTCAGGCATTTACAGTGCTTGTGTCCTGCCATTGGCTGTTTTTATCTAATAGCTTTCACTATATTCCGTCTTATGAATGTGATTTCCATATCTTTGCAATTTTCAGAAGTTGTGTATATCTCGATTCTAGATTAAACATTTGCGCCGAACGAAGGGCCGTATTTCTTCGCATGTAACCCAGAGTAATAATATATCTAATTTATTTCTAAAGTTATCTTATATTATAATGTGTATATAAACTAATATTTACACTTGCTTTGAATACATATTTATTTACACCATCTTACTCTAAACATAAATTTATTTTTAAATTCATAAAAACTCTTTTCATTTTTCATACATTCAGGCATCTCTTCATACATTTTGAAATCATTATACATAATGCAGTTTTTGGATTTAGTATTTTTTTTTAATGACAACCATGTTCTATCCTTATTTTTAGTAATCTACTAGTATTTAACACTATCTTCGACTGTTAAAAAAATTAATTGTAAAAAAAGCTTATTACATGGCATGTCAATTTTTTTTTACTGGTATCTAATGTGTTATGTCACCGTGGCTGTTCAACGTGTATATCGATAACTGCATGAAAGAACTGAAAGGCTTTAGAATGGGAGCAAAAATGGGTGATTTAAAAGTCAATTGTCTTTTGTATGCTAACGATGCTGTACTCCTTGCTAATAACAAAGAGGAACTGCAATTCTAGGTAACAAAGGTCTACGATGTATGCAAGAGTGAATGAAATGTCGATAAATAGAATGTGATGGTTTTTGAAAGAAATGAAAGTATGACTAAATGTGAAATCACTGTGAATGGAGTTATTATAAAACAAGTAGAGGAATTTGTGTATCTGGGAAGTATGTTCACTAGGGATGGAATGACTGAGAAAGATATTGAAAGGAGGGTGAGTGCCGGGAACAGAGTGAACGGTGCACTTAAATCGACCTTGGCAAATAAATGCTTGTCACAAGAGGCAAAATTGGCAGTTCACAACGGAGTCCTGGTCCCATCCCTGATGTATGGGAGCGAAGTATGGACTTGGAAAAACAGGGATGAAAGTAGGCTGAATGCTATCAAAATGCGATCTCTCAGGCAAATGTGTGGTAAAACTATGTACGATAGATGCACAAATGTTGAGATCCGTACATTATGTAAGGCTGACAAAATCGAGAAAGAAGCTCTGCGCTGGTTTGGACATGTAGAACGAATGGACAGCGAGAGAACGGCTAAGAATATTTACAATGCGAATGTTGATGGATGCAGAAATAGAGGAAGACCGAGAAAGACATGGCATGACCAAATCCAACAAATACTTAAAGATGGACATGTCAAAAGTCGGAATAATCGGCGCGCGTGCATGATAAGATGTATGAATGTAGAGGAAGCGAGATCTGTATGCAAAGATAGAGTGTTGTGGCGTTCTATCCTCTCTGCCTACCCTAACGGGGAAACGGCGTGATGGTTTGTTTGTTTGTATCTAATTGAGGTGTTCTTACATTTTTTTCAAAAGGCGCAGCTGTAGATACGGCATTTTGCTCTATTGTATAGAACAAAAGCGTTGCAATTTTTTTCATTTAACAACAAACGTGTAATGAACGGTTTCGGTGTGCGCTTGCGATTCTCGAGTACCTACAGTCCATTAGTGTGCTGTAAACTATAGCTAACTTCATGATTGATAATCCAATAATAATTTTTAATCATATGGTCGTGGCGCCTTATTACTCTGCGCATGTAGCAGTAAGCATTTTTTTTTATTACTGTTTATTTATTCACATATTACAACAGAGATGAAGAACATTTCGGAGAAGGTAATATGGAAGTCTAGGCATCTACAGGGCTAATGACCTGTTATTGGCTGGTTTAAGTGGCCACTTTACAAACTGTGTAACATTCACCATTTTGCTCATATTTGAACATCTATATTCCTTCGATTCTTTCATCTTTTGACGTTTGTGAAGTTAAAGATCTAAAACTTTTATTTATTATTACTAGATTAACATAATTTCAAACATATAATTAACAATATACGTAAAGTGTAATTATATTAAACAAGATTGGAATTCGAAAACCAAAAATTGAAATGTTTTACATATTTACCTTTTACTTTCACCAAAATGTTCTGATATTAACTACCGTCTTCGCATGTCCTGATTCCAGGATTACAAAGAGCGCAGTGAATTTTACTTCACTTACAGGTTTGTGGCATTTTTTTAAAGTTATTAATAAATGAACGCCTAAGTAAGCTCAGATCGCTACCATTAACAACAATCTAAATAAAAAATATTTGTTGTAGTAACTAAAAAAAATTATTTATTTTTTATTTTTTTATTCTTTATTCAATAAAATATACACTCAAACAAAGTATTAAAACATATTTTGTCCCGATAAACTATTCAACAATAGTTTGTCATGGGGAGTTCCGACATTAATTTTAATTAAAAATCAAATAAAAGAGTAAAGGCATAATACTGTATACATATAAAATAATGAACATATATTATCTTATTTTTGATGCATTGAAAAATATTATAAAGAAGAAAAAACTTAACAAAGACAAAACCAGATAAGAATGGTAAAATAATTATTTTTTAAGTAAGAAAATAGAGTAAAATAATACAATTAAAATTAAAGAATAGATAAATGGCTAGTAAATAAGTAAAAACTTAAATATGTTTTAAACATAGGAAAAAAATATAAACACACATATAAATAGTGTGTGATGTAATCAAAACAAGATAAAAAATAAAACAAAGTAAATTGAAAATTTCAATTCATATCTACAGAAAAAAAAAATAATAAGAAAATTAAAAGTACATTTTAAAATTAAGGTCTAAAAAATGTAAATTAAACAAGAAAAAAATCAAAGAAAAGGTCAACCTAAAACAATAACAAAAATGTATTTAATGAGAGTTAAAAAATGTTTTAAATAAATAATAAATCAATATAAGAACGTTCGTTTACTTACTACTTTCGTAATAAAAACAAACTAAAAGTGATTTCAACAATATTTCAAGTTTGTCCAAATTTTTGTAGACAAGGACTGGATTCAACTCCCTGGGGAGTTGTTTATATTAACATATTACAACAGAGATGAAGAACATTTCAGAAAAGGTAATATAGAAGTCTAGGCTTCTACAGGGCTTATGATCTGTCAATGGCTGGTTAAAGTGGCCACTTTACACACTGTGTAACATTCACCATTCTGCCTATATTTGAACATCTATATTCCTTCCATTCTTTCATCTGTTGATGTTTGTGAAGTTAAAGAGCTGAAACCTTTATTTATGCAGGTGAGATTCATCTAATTGAATTATTTCACCTACATACTAGGCAACGCCTAAAAAAGGTTATTATTTCAATTTCTATACTTCTTCATGGACCAGGTAATTTATCAACAATAATTTTGAGTTAGTTCAGTTGATAAACCAGCCATTGACAGGTCATAAGCCCTGTAGATACCTAGATTTCTGTATTACCTTTTTTTAAATGTTCTTCATCTCTGTTGTAATATGTAAAAAGTGATTTTATTGATATTTATGTAGCTACTGATTGCTAAGAACTCATTTTTTCTAGAAGCATTGGTTCTATCCAATCTATGGACGGACCGCGCATGCAATGTACGTACATCAAAAAAATATTCGTGTCACAATATTGAGAAGCCCTGAAGGAAAGACAAGTTGCTGTATAATAACAAATTTGCTAATACTAACATATTACTTCTAATTAATTCTCTTTTGTTGTAATCACGAAGATGATTAAGTTGTATTAATCGATTCCCTGTCACGTTAATACTAGTGTAAACGATAGGACAAGACCTGCCATCAACATGTTAGTTCCATAACATTACAACAAGTTGTTATAAAGTAAAACAATAATAAACCATCACTTCTAAATTAATCTTAATTTATTTTTTAAATATCCATTAAAATTAAACTAACCTAACCTAAAAATGTCAACAATATCCAGATGGCGCCAGACTAATAATAAATAAAAGTTTATCGGCGCCTTTCTGTTACAAATAAAAAATCAGGAAATTATCATAAAAAATCAAATAAACATGTAAATTTAAAAACCAATACTATACCTAATAAATAGCCGTACTTAGAGGATCAACCACAGGAGTTACATTGAACGAAATGTTTACGAAACAAGACTATGTGATTATGAGATTTCCAATACATCATAACTATTGAACCAAATGATATAATTTATATCCATAAAAAAACTTTTAATTTAAAAAAATGATTATTTTGATGAAAATAATACATATTAAAATAGCATATTTGGGACTACTGATGTTTTATGGAAATAAAACAAAAAGGACTACAAATTTTTGTATCAACTTTAAAAATCATTTTTATGGCGAAAGTGGAGTTGTTCAAGTATAAAATACCTTATTGCGATAATTTCTGCATTTGTATATAAAACACCACGTTTGCAAACCACTTGACAGAGTTAAATCATGTTTTTGATAAAAATACAAATGTTAAATTCCTTCACACATACAGCAAAGGTCAAAAATTAGATAAACTTGAAATTTTGAAAATAAACCGCTTAAAAAATTTCCCTAAAATTAAAAGATAACTAAAAATTTAATATATCTGCTGTAACTTTATTAAACATCCAGTACCAATTATTCTTAATTTTTTAAAATAATAATTTAATTTCTTAGATTTTAATTTGTTTTTAATGCATATATTTTTTTCATTTTACATTGTATTTTTATATTTGTAATTTTTTTATGACCTCCGTATATGTAAAAGCCCCTTGAGCGTAAGTAAATAAATAAATTGATTGCACATTTAATACAAACGCAGTTACAATGTAGTACCTTATGCACTTCCGAATGCAAATAAAAGAAAGCTACTGCTTGTTTTTGAAAGATTTTAGAACATTTTATCAACCTGTTTCATAATTTATGATTTTGAACATGAATTGAAATGTGAAATGCTTTAACAATTTGCCCCATTAACTACAAAACTTATTTCACAATGTTTATGTCCACACCCTTGCATTTTCTATTTTGTAGATAACTACTCGTAGTATATTGTAATTGCATTATTTGTCGTATGAATATACATATAAAACACTGTAAGTTTAGTTAAACTGATTACTTCTGGCGGCCAAATAAAACTTTCCTCATTCAAGTTTTTGCTCAATATTTGGAAGAAGAATGTTGTCATTAAATTCTTGGACTAGAAAGGCATTTTAATGTTCTTTTTTCTCAGTGGTTACTGCATTCCGAATATCGATCGGAAAGTGGTACTGGTACCTAATAAAACAGTATCCATGTTACAAAGTATCGAGTGATAGGTTGTGTAAACCTTGCAAAATAGAGTACAAGAAATCCTTACTAACTTATTGCCGACACAAGTCGAATGGTGTAATGCAAAAATGTGTCAAGCCACAAAATCCGAAAAAATGACACGGTGTCAAAATCATGATCCAGAAGTGTTATTCTTACTTTGAAAAAGTAGTTTGATGAGTTTTAACTTATAAATTCCGTGTAATACATCGATGCGTTAACCAGAAATCACGCAACTGCACTAAAACAATGTAACTATTAGCAGCTGCGCACCAAAAACCTGACACATCATGTCTTTACATTTTGTCAACTTATGTGTATTAAGTTTAATAATATAAATACAATATGGTAAGTATGACATGGTAAATAAGCGATAATGATAAGATAGCCAATGCATAGGAACCGGAAACGCTAAATTTGCCATTGTGTTTGTTTGCATACTGTTTTAAACGGACTAACATTATACGAACCTAACTTAATTCGTCTTTATGTCACTACGCATTTTCAAAGTGACGTTACAAATGATTTTTATACTTCAAATCTGCGCATGCGTTGGCAATGCCTGGAGTACCAATATTGTCTTCTCCCTTTAACGCACGATAGACCGGGATGAAGCGTAGTCTATCTCACTCAAATCACGGTTTTAGCTGATATGGTGTGTTTCATTCAAATTCAAGGAAAATGCTTGGGCACGACAGAATATGCACAATTATTCTATGGATTTGATATTACTAGATCTTTCGGCGATAGTTTTGAATATAATGTTGCAATGAATTCCCGTTTCTTTGCATTATATATGTTAATTATATATATTATTTATTTATTTACGCATATTTATACTTTGCAGTGCACTACACTTATGCTCATACTAAGGAATTGCCTCTGAATGTAACATTTATTGTTTTTTTTTTTTAATCAATATGTTTTATTATTCTATACAAATAAACTTTTATATATCCAGTAAATGTTATAACTGTAGCACTCCAAAAAAAGAGACTAGCTTTTGTGCTTTGAAAGTGACTTACACTGTTAAAATTTATATCATTTTGAATTTACGAGTACATGAGAAAAAAAAACTTATAGGAATTTACAGGAAAAACAGAAATTAATAATACATTCATACTTATTTAAATTATGTGCAGTTTTTACACTTGTTTACAAAATTTCTTTAAATTTACTTTGAATTTATTTATTGAAATATTAGTTTTAATAGTTTTTAGTTCATTGGGGAAATTATTGTAATTTTTTACACCTTTGAAGAAAAAGCTATTTTGACCATGACTTGAGTGGAACTTAGGGATTTTAATATTATTTTGGTATCTGAGTGACTTATTCATGTCAAATTCTTTCATTTTTTCTTTTTTATAAATTTGTATTATGGATTTTTTTATACAAATGTTGTCTACTGAATGAACTTTGAATAATTTATATAGAATTTCTTTACGATGCTTAACGTATCGTTGCGAATTAAGATTAATATGTAGCTAACATGGTTACAACATTGCGGAAATGTATTAATCCCGCAAAAGACGCTTTCTTTGACAAAATTGCTGACATGTTTTGTTTATTAGAAACGGCACCTAACCTTTTGTTATATAGGGATTCATATTAGAAGCTAATTCTAAAGTATTTTTAGCGTCTGGTATCTAAACTCGTAGATTTTATATCAATTGAATATTATTTTTTACTCATAATTTTTGGTCTCAACCAAATACACAAGTAGGCACTATTAATAATTTTACTTTTTGATTCTTCCCATTGTTTAAAACGTTTCTGCGTTGTATGGACGGGTGAGCGTGAATTGATTTGAGGTTAAATGAGAAAGATGGATTACAGTTGAAGTTATTTATTGAGTAGATACACACGAGTTACTCGTACATCCTTACAATTTTGTTCGGAAGAAATTCACAATAGCGAACACTGGCGAGAAGCGGACGGGCGACACGAAATGCTAGGTTAAAATGTGAATATTCTTTCGCTGCACGACGTTTAATTACTTGTCCGAGCTGACGTTGCGTCGGGTTACGCGTTGCGGGCCAGAACGGTGTTCGGCCTTGTCAACTTTACGGCTTGATGGTGATGACCTCCACAGAGCTCCCCTCCAGTGTTTTGGAAACAAAGCACGAAATTCTGTAAAAAAAATAATACACGAGAGTACAAAGAAATAATTAGTTGGTTTTCACGGGTGGCTTTGCATTGGTCTTTATATAGATTTTATTTAAATATATATATATATTTAAAAAAAAAAAAAAATTTATGTGCTTAAATATTTTCTGAGTAAATGTAAAATATTATTTATTATATTTGAACAAAATTTAAATTTACAAAATTACTGTTACATTCATGCCGCGTGTAAAACTTAAAAATTCTTACACCGTTGAAAAAGCTACCAGCGTCTTAAAAATAAAATACAACAATACTAAAATATATTAGCATTTAATAGTACAAATCGAGCTGTAAAATAATACTTCTTGTTAATAATTTAATAATACTAAAATAATAGTTCAAGTAAATAATTGAATCATACTAATCTCCCATTCTATATTAAATCAATAAAAGTAATTGTAATTTGTACATCATGGAAAACCAGACTTATTCAAAACGTGTAGAAGCTACTTTGCCATTGGAATTGCATCGAGTCAGTGTAAAACTACCACCATGCTGAAAAGAAAACATCGCATTGTGGTTCATACAAGCAGAGGCACAATTTAGCAATGCCCGAATCACAGAAGATTCTACAAAATATTATACGGTCATAGAAGCCCTCGATGCAGACATCTTTAGAATTGTGAGCAACATAGTCACTGGCCCTCCTCAGGAAGACAAATATGCAAATCTCTAGAATAACCAGATAGGAAGAAAAACTAATTAAACCTAACAGTTAAGGTATTTAATCCGCCTCATGTTAAATTTCATTTTTTTCAGTTTGAGGTTGGTGTGGCTTAACGTATTTTTGCATAACACCATCCAGTCGAGAACGCAAACGTTACGGTTGTTTCACCATGCGAAAACAGCGCTCCGAAGTTTAACTAAAACCCGAAAAGAAAGTTGACAATTTTACAGACGACAATCCGACAGTCAAGTTTATCTGTAACTATAACAACCAGCCTCTTTGACTAACGTTTAGCGTTTAGTGATAGCGGCCTTGTGCTTGTGAATTGTCTGATCGACGTTTGTACGATTAAACTTGTTGATAGTTTAACCCGTAATGGCAGTTTGAACACGGCTAACTCTTAGTCGCATGATCGTTTGGTATAATTTATAAATCTTATTAACCATGATTAGTGGTTAATGAATTATTTATTTGTGTTTTAATCACATTATACAATTAATTTGCGTTTGATATTATTAATTCAGGCAGTGATTTTAGCTTAATTACGTTTTACCACAAAATGTTGAATCACGACTGACTTTATTTTTACGATATAAGGTTTTTTTAATAAATTCAGTATTATAACCAAACATCGTTTTGAGTCTACTAATTTTGTTTTTTTTAAACAGTAATTGTACAATTTATGTTTTTTATATTTTATTTCTAATAAATTGATATTGTAGACGATTGATTTTAATAATAAAATTAAAATGTGGAGTTCTACAAAAGAATCGTCCACTCAATTAATTAAACGTTGGTAAGATGATGAATGTTACACAGTGCGTAAAATGGCCACTTAAACCAGCCAATGACAGGTCATAAGCCTTTTAAATGCCTAGACTTTCATTTTCCCTCATTTAAGGTATTCTCCATCAATGTTGTAATTTGTTATTCAATTAATAATGTATATCGGTAGTCAGATGGCAGAAGGGGCCATCTGTAATTTTAAAAATGTTCAGGAGAGCTGAAATACAACTCAATTTCAAGACTTCAATCCTTAAACTATTTTTTTTTTATTGTTGCTTTTCAATAATAAATTACTCCTCTAAATTATAGTGTTTTTTTTTATTTTTATTCTATGTGTATTAACTGAAATATTGATTAAAATTTTTGAAAACTAAAAAACAGAAAAAAATACATCCCTTCTGCCATCTGACTACCGATATATGCGAAAGGTAACCTAAAGTATCTCCAAAAACCCAACTTTTCAGTAGAGACAAATAAGTGAATATTTATATTAAATTTTGTGTATTTTTCAACCCGAGATACCGAAGTTAATTTGTTTTCTAAAATACACATTTCAAAAATTTTTGGAAGTACTGTATGCGTTTTTACAGTTTTTAAACTCTAATTTGCGGTGGAGTTACAAAAAAATATCCTTGTTATTGAAGAAACTTAACGCTGAAAAAGTTAATGCTATGTAATAAACGACAAATTATTTGATTTCAACATTGTTGTAACCCAATTTTATCATATTTGGAGTTACCGTAGTTTACCTCTCGCGTTCCCAGATATAATCATGAGACTTATATTAATATTTAAAATGCTTTGTTTGAAATTCCAAATAGGCAAACGAATACCACTCTAAACTTCTCAATTTACGAAGGCATTCCTACCCAGCCAATAAACGCCTACGCCGAATAGTAAGTAAATAAATAATTCATTTGAATTAATAACGTTTATGTGTGTGTTTTGTACAAAGAAGTTAGATTGTAGGCCCGGAAGTCGGAAACAAAATACAATACTTTGGCAAAATTCACCTTGTCAGTGCCATGCGAAGGAACCACTGAGTAAAGGTTTACTTTCGACCTAATAATACTAAGCAACACTACCGACTAGTCCAACTCGTAAGCGTCCACGTTGCAAACCCTGGGCAATGGATTCAAACTCATAACGGTGTGATCACAGCAGATAACGAGTAGATGAAAGTCGAGTTTTTGGCGCCTCAAAACCAAAACTAACCAGCTAAGGGAAGGTAATCCCGACAGAAAGTCCACCAGAAAAGGCAACGGGACTCAGGTCATCTTTTCCTAAGAATCACTACGGCGAGTTCATCAATAAGCAGTCGTCCTGGCTGCGAAATGTAAAATTAGCCCGGGACAGATACATATGCTTCCGCTATAGTGATCGCCAGCCAACGTTGGGGGGACCTGGCAAGGCACTAGAAGAAGAAGAATAGATGTAGGTTAAGCAGTGCAGATGATGAAACACCCATACGCATTTTATATGAATGTGATATTTTGTCACAATAGAAGCCGCATATTCGGGGGAGTGCAACAACATTCGCACGCTGCATCTGAGGACATAAAGTCTCCTTGGCGGTGCCCATATACAAAGAAAAGTTGCCGAACGAGAAAAGCTGCCCGAAGGAGCTCTTTGTTATCTGGTAGCCTTAGCTTCATTGTGCTGAAAGAAGGAAATCCGAAAATACATAATATGCCATTCATTGGTTTGAGAAAAGAGGGAAGTGAATTCTCCACTGACTGGGATATAATTGATTAAACATGATCAATTGGCCAATTGAAAAAAATATAAGTCTGTTATTGGCAGTAAGTGGGAGTGCACGCAAGTTAAACGACCGGCGTAAT